>NC_092041.1:98811257-99085191 GCF_003086295.3 Arachis hypogaea
AAACAGATCAACCTTATAATCAGAACAATAAAAATTAACATACAATTAAAACAAAAAAGCATTAACACATATATAATCAGAACAAAATTTAACATTAGAAAAGATTAAGAATTAAAAGTTCAAAACAAATTAAGCAATAACATATTTTATTTAGAATAAATTAACATATAATCAGAACAAATTATAATTGGACCTTAATTAAGAAAAACATCAAAACAAATTATAATTGGAACCTAAGCTTAACCCTTAATTAAAATGTTAAAAAAAGAAAAAAATATTAGTTTACCTGAAATGAGCTTGAGAACAAAGGAAGGTGGCGGTGACTAACTTTTGCAAGAGTAGTGTGACTTGAGCAGTGATGGTAGTGTGACTGAGCTTTGCATGGAGCTGCTGGTGGTGGCGGGACTAATTTTTGCAGGACTATTGGTGGTAGTGTTAATGAGCTTCACCATTGAGGTTCGCAACAGCATGGGAGATGTTTGAGTAGTTGATATTTCATGAATCAATACAATATATATTACCATATTTCAGTGCAACAATAATCCTCTTAACAATACATTCACTTAGCATCATTTACTGCATCAATTGAATCTTGTATTTTCATGAAATAGTCAAAATTTCAATTCATGTTTGATGATCCATTACATGCAGAGATATTCCATGAAATCACTTGTTTATTAACTAAAAATTGTATGAAACTAAACTATAAACTAACTAAATTAGCTAAGATACACATGCATCAGTAGTGCAGTAGGGCAGAAAAAACAAAGTTTAGCAAAGCAGTGCTAGTGTAGAATAGAAGAAAGCAACACTGGTGCAGAGAGGTTGGTGATGATGGGTATCTAGGTGAGGTGGTGTGTCTGAGAAAGGGTTGAGAGTGAGAGGTCAGAAGCATGTCCTAATTTCAATTAAGAAAGAGGTAGTGCAGTACTGCGGTGTGCCGTTGTGCTGTCAATGTGCGACATATATGTTTTATTTACATACTCTTTCACTGGGTTAGGTCAGGTGACTCGAGCTCTGGCCCAACCGGTTGAGTGGTTTTTTGAGTCACGTTTTTTTTCCCGGGTTTGACTTGGAACACTACAAAATCGAGCCAAAATTCACCAAAGCACTTCAGGCCTGAACTGGATCTTTGAGCCAAACTTAGTTGTGTATTCCCTTAGTTAATTAAACTTGATGAACAGATGGCAACGATCTGCAATTCTAGGAGTCGCGGACAAGTATGAAATACAAAGAAGATTAGTAGGAGGCTAGACGCATGGTGTAGCAAATTGTGGTAACCAATTTTCAGCTCTGACACATTTTGTTATTCTCTTTGTCTTTTATATTCTCTCTTATTTCTTGAATCTTATTTTCCTCATTCAAGTATTCTCATGCATGTGAAGATGTACTGCTTTTTTTTCTATCTCAAACTCTATGTTAGCTCATAATTTGTTGCTTGTTCTAGATTTCCTTTTGCTATTGTTATATTCTACGTTTTGGTTCATCGTGTACTTTTTGTTTGATTCTCCTATTTTCATTTTATGTACTTCTTTTAATAAAATTATACTCGCGAGTTATTATCCTTCTATTTGATGTTTTCATTTGCCATCGCGGTAGCTAACAACACAAGGTTGAAGGAGATCGAGTTAATAAAGGAAGAGAATAGAAATGAAAAAGCTTGTGCTCTGAGGTGAGAAGCTAAAATTTGATGCTATTCAAATTTTCGGAGCTAAGATTATCAACGAACAAAATCATAGCCACTCTCCTTCAAATGAGTTCCTGCATGGATCGATCTTAAGTTATGATCGCACTGTGCAACAACATCGAAATATGATTTTCGATTTATGAAAATTTGATGGCAGTGATGCTTTAGACTTATAATTAAAATTATTTTTTAAATTTTATTTTAATAACAAAATTATTTTATTAATTTAATTTCATAATTGATAATAAAAAATGTTTTATTAAATTTAATTTAATATTAACTATAAATAATAAATAAAATATATACTTATCATTTTACTCTATTAAAGAAAAATCTAAATGTCACATTTTTTACTTTACTTATAACTATCGCCCTATTCTCTTCTCTTTACCTTTTCACATTCAAACCCTAATCTTTCGAATTCACTCTCAATCCACTTTCTTCTCTTATTTGGTCACTCTACTATCCTCTTTGCGCTCTCTTCATTTTTACTCTCTCACCCTACACTTTTACCCTACTTTCTATGAGGCTTTGGTCATCTTCTTTCTTTTTCTAATTTTTCAAAATTCGAATTCCAATCAAATAATATTATTAAGGATTCAAGGTATCTGTTTTATTTTTTATTTTCATTATTATTTTATTTATAATTTTGTTGTTTATTTTTCTACTTTTTCTTATATTATGAATTTCTAGTAATATAAATTTATGCAATTATGTTCGTTTGCTAGATTGATATAATATGTTGTATGCATTATATTTTTTTTGGCAATATTACAAAATTCATAATTTCTCAAAGTAAGGATGTGAGATTAGTTCCAAACAACAATATCATAAAATAATGTAAAACATAAACCATTAAACTAGAAAAACACAACCATCACCTAAATCATATGGATCAACTTCTATCACATCTAATTCAAACATAACACAACATATATTTAATCATTTAAAACATATAATTAAGTCATCTGATGCTTCTGGGCTTGCTTATGTTCTTTGTCTTTCACCCACCAAGTTACATCTTGGACTACTTCATATTTCATCTTTTCAATACTAATCTCTTCTTTTATAAAACTTTTATTATTTTGATCTCTCCAAGAATACCATATTTCAATGAAGAATAATGTCATCCACACTTCTTTTCTTCCTTTACCATTACTCATTAGTGTCTCTATTTACAATTCAAAACACTCTTTTGAGTTATCCGACTACAACCAACTTAACTTCTATTGATCTAAAATAGACTCATACCATCCTAGTCTCTTTATATGTAAAAAACAAATAATGCACCGACTCTAAATTAAGATATCAGTTTACATATTTTCATTCTGCTATAGGAATAATATACAACCCATTCAATCTCTCTCTAGTGTTCAATCTCTTAAACACCACAAACCACACCAGAAGTTCTACACGGGCAATATCTAAACTCTTTTGTAACTTTTTAGTAAAATTATATATATTTGTTTCAACACCTAACTCCATGTTCTTATACACAACTTGTAAAAAAGATTACAGAGTGATAACCATTTTTATCGTGTTCCCAAAGAGAATATTCACATCTTGGTGTTTAATCTCGACATTTACTAGTTTCAAAAGTATTTTTGCTAGTTCTTCCCCCTCCTACTCTCTTAGAGGACACCTCTATTGCACACTCTATCTCCAAGAGTACTTGTCCCACACCCCACACTCATTGACAGTATATTCTCTATCCAAGGCTACCCTATATAATTTTGTAAAGAGGAGTGCCAGGGGTTAGCACTTTTGTTAAATTCTGGCCAACACTTAACCATCAAAAGGAAATTGAATGATTCTACGCCATTAAATACAATCTCACACTATTAAAAACATCATTGATGGTTAATTGATGGCTAAAAACCACAAAATCTGCTGGCCCCCTAGACTTTCTCTTTTGTAAATTTTCGTTGAACTTTCCAACCTTGACCCACAAATCTTGCTAAAATTATCTTTGTATCATCACCCACCTGAATTTGTAGCCTTCCTTATAAATTATTACCAATTTAGTTTCTTTTTAATCTAGACCACCTATATCAACCCACACTCCACCGTTCTTTCTAATCTTTTGAGACTCCAATGCCAAATTGCCATTTAAATTATTACAAGAGCATATGATCTTATTATATAGTGAGAATTTTTCCTTATTAAATCTCCATTACCACTTTAGCAATAATAAATACTTTTCATTGTTACATCACCTAATGCCAAACTACCATAATTTTTTATTTCTGAATCACTATTCACTTAACAGAAGCCATCCCTCTCATAAGCTTTACTCCAAAAGAATCTCGATTACAATGCCACTAACTTTATTGTAACACCCTACCACACAAAATTTTAAACAGAGGTGGTGAAGTATTATGACCTCTAAAATAAAATATACATATATAGTAATAGTTGAAAAGTATTAATAACAAGGAGCCTTGAAAGGAGGCTTAAACAAAATCGTGAAAAGAAAAAGGGCAACCTCACTTACGAAAACTAGAATTAGATGGAAAACAAAGAAATAGATACATAAGAGTGGAAAAACAAAAGATACAGAATATCAAGCTCCGAGCTCGACTTATGAAGTCAAGGGCAGCCGGAGAATATCATATACATACATATATATATATATATATATATATATCCAAATATTCCAAAATACAAAAAACCAAACTCCTATTTCTCCAAAATAGCCTCTATGAGGATTAAACACACACACACACACACACAGAGAGACATATAGGACAGTCTATAAACATAAATACATAACCAACAGTCTAAAATATAACATCCCAACTTCGCTTGCCATAGGAGCATCCAAACGCTCACCGAGGTACATCTTGACCTCCATCTGAAAACAACAATATATGTATGGAATGAGAATCATAGGTTCTCAGTATGGTAAAGGTGCCAACGTACATAATATATAAGGTCTCGGAAAAGTCAGAGGCAATCCTGGAATTCTGACACTCAGATTTAAAACTTAAGGAATAAACTAAACCAGAATTTAGGTAAACTATCTAAGGTTCTCAAGTTCCGAATCTAATCCTAACTCTAACACTTTAATTTTACCTCCTCCAATCCTCCGAAACACCGGTGGAACTACATTCGTCCCACTTCTGCTATACGAGGGGTCTCTCAGTTGCATAGACATACAATTCAAGCAAAGAAAACACAGATAGAATGTAGTTACAGTAGGTAGAACATATAGCAAATAAATATAGATATTCAAATAGGCAAACTCAAGTAATGCAAACTCAAACAAGACACACAAATGCATATGATGTATGCCTTTTTTACTGGCCGTGAGCTCACGTATCGATTACTTGCCAGAACCCGACACACCCAGTAGCTGATTCGAATATCGTTTCTCTGACATGCCTCTACACTCTTAAGATATAGTACCCGTCACACTCTTGGAATATAGTGCTTGATACATTCATGGGATATAGTGTCCGTCGCATTTTCTGGGAGAAAGTGTTCCCACACTCTTGGGATATAATGCCGGCCATACTCATGAGATATAGTCCCTGACACACTTTCCATGGTAAAATACTCCCACACTCTTGGGATATAGTGCCCATCACATTCTTAGTATATAGTGTCCTACACACTCATAAAATATAGTGTCCGACACACCTTACAAACAGAGAGAAAACATAAACATACTCATCCTCAATCATGTCCTATTTATCATATTCATTCAATATTAATCAATCATCATCAAGTTAGCCTTCATTCATAATAGTCTCAATATGCCGCACTTCCTTAATCAACCAACCCTTCATTATTTTAGTTAACACGTCACAAAACTCTTCCAAATGTCTTCTCCTTCGTATTTAACGAACTCATCCTCATTCTAAGGCTTAAAAACTTACTAACGGACCTTAAACAAGTGTAAGCGAGGTTCAAAAAGATAGAGCATTGACTTAACATTCAAAAATCTCATTAACAGAGGCCATCCCTCTCATAAGCTTTATTCCAAAAGAATCTCGATTACAATGCCACTAACTTTGTTATAACACCCTACCACACAAAGCTTTAAACAGAGGTGGTGAAATATTATGACCTCTAAAATAAAATATACATATATAGTAATAATTGAAAAGTATTAATAACGAGGAGCCTTGAAAGGAGGTTTAAACAAAATCGTGAAAAGAAAAAGTGCAACCTCACTTACGAAAACTAGAATTAGATGGAAAACAAAGAAATATATACATAAGAGTGGAAAAACAAAAGATACAGAATATCAAGTTTCGAGCTCGACTTATGAAGTCAAGGCTGGCCAGATAATATATATATATATATATATATATATATATATATATATATATATATATATATATATATATATATAACCCAAATATTCCAAAATACAAAAAACCAAACTCCTATTTCTCCAAAATAGCCTCTAGGAGGATTAAACACACACACACACACAGACATATAGGAGAGTCTATAAACATAAATACATAACCAACGGTCCAAAATATAACATCCCAACTTCGTTTGTCATAGGAGCATCCAAACGCTCACCGAGGTACATCTTGACCTACATCTGAAAATAATAATATATGTATGGAATGAGAACCGTAGGTTTTCAGTATGGTAAAGGTGCCAACGTACATAATATATAAGGTCCCGGGAAAGTCAGAGGCAATCCTAGAATTCTGACACTCAGATTTAAAACTTAAGGAATAAACTAAACCAGAATTTAGGTAAACTGTCTAAGGTTCTCAAGTTCCGAATCTAATCCTTACTAACACTTCAATTTTACCTCCTCCAATCCTCCGAAACACCGGTGGAACTACCTTCGTCCCACCTTTGCTATACGAGGGGTCTCTCAGTTGCACAGACATACAATTCAAGCAAAGAAAACACGGATAGAATGCAGTTATAGTAGATAGAACATATATCAACTAAATATAGATATTCAAATAGGCAAACCTAAGTAATGCAAACTCAAACAAGACACACAATACATATGATGTATGCCTTTTTTACTGGCCGTGAGCTCACGTGTAGATTACTTGCCAGAATCCGACACATCCGGTAGCTAATTCGGATATCGTTTCTCTGACATGCCTCTACACTCTTAAGATATAGTACCCGTCACACTCTCGGAATATAATGTCCGTCGCATTTTCCGGGATAAAGTGTTCCCATACTCTTGGGATATAATGTCGGCCATACTCATGGGATATAGTCCCTGACACACTTCCCAGGGTAAAATACTCCCACACTCTTGGGATATAGTGTCCATCACACTTATAGAATATAGTGTCCGACACACCTTACAAATAGAGAGAAAACATAAACATACTCATCCTCAATCATGTCCCATTTATCATATTCATTCAATATTAATCAATCATCATCAAGTTAGCCTTCATTCATAATAGTCTCAATATTCCGCACTTCCTCAATCAACCAACCCTTCATTATTTCAGTTAACACTTCACAAAACTCTTCCAAATGTCTTATCCTTCGTATTTAACGAACTCATCCTTATTCTAAGGCTTAAAAACTTACTAACGGACCTTAAACAAGTGTAAGCGAGGTTCAAAAAGATAGAGCATTGACTTAACATTCAAAAATATCATTTTTGGCTAAAATATGGGGCTTGCGTATGCGAGACTGTGTCCGCATACGCGAGATTGCAAAACAATGGGGAGTGATTGCATCGCGTATATTGTTGGTGCACGAAATTGTTATCACGAGGCATGACTTCAAGAACTTGGTGCACAATACCATGATTCACACGTCTCTTCACAACTTCGCACAGCTGACCAGCAAGTGCACTGGGTCGTCCAAGTAATATCTTACGTGAGTAAGAGTCGATCTCACGGAGATTGTCGGCTTGAAGCAAGCTATGGTCATCTTATAAATCTCAGTCAGGCGGATTCAGATGGTTATAGAGTTTTGATAATTAAAAGATAAATAAACATAAAATAAAGATAGAGATACTTATGTAATTCATTGGTGGGAATTTCAGATAAGCGTATGGAGATGCGTTCTTCCTTCTGAATCTCTACTTTCCTACTGTTTTCATTCAATCATTCATACTCCTTTCCATGGCAAGCTGTATGTTGGGGATCATCGTTATCAATGGATACCTCCCGTCCTCTCAATGAAAATAGTCCTCTACGATTTCTGTACGACTAATCAACTGTCAGATTTCTCGTCTCGGATGAAAAATACCAGGCACAGCTACCGCATGGCTAATCATTCGATTAGTTTATTTCAATAAAAAATTCTTAGGATTCAATAGAAAAATCTTAATAGCTAATCTTAGAGATTGATCTAAGATTTTAATTTATGAACTAATTGATGAAGATAAAATTAGATAAGCTTATTTGAAAAAAGAGTTATCAACTAAAATTTTTTTGCAAACATATATCATGAAATTTCTATTTAAAAATTTAATGTTGTTTGGTTTGATATATTTTGAATTTATATTTAATTTATATGTGATGAAAAATATATTGAGAGTTGTTAATAAATTGTCTCAACCATCATAAAGAAGTGAGCAATAAATTATAAATATCATGACGTTGATTAAAGTGGCCAAGTAATAATTACAAAGTATAAATGATAGTTGACATCATGGACAAAACTGTGTGTTGCTAAAACAGCGGTGGCCTCCCCCAAAATTGTAATTAATTATGAAAATTTGGAGTTAATATTCAGTTCCTGAATTTTGTATATAAACTTTAATTTAATTTTTAAAATTTTAATTGTTTTTTATATGATTTTTAAATTTTATAAATATACTTCACATTAGTTTTTAGGATGATTTCAGTACAAAAATATTAATGAAGCGATATATACAGTTAGATACTATGTTAAAATTGATAAAAATATAGTTTTAATTTTGACATTTAAATAATCTAAATACGATGTTATATCACTTATTTTGTTAGATAATTAAAATTTTAATAAACACTACTTAAATATTATTTTTGAATTATTTGAGTGTTAAAATTAAAACGACATTATTTTATAGAATCTAATATGACATTCAACTGTTTACCACAATATTCTGTTATTGTCTGTATGTTAAAAAATGTTTTAAAAATTAACATAAATTATGTTCGTAAAGTTTAAAAACTAAATAAAAATAATTAAATTTTTAAAAAATAAATTAAGGCTCATATATAAATTTAAAGACAAAATTGAATATTACTTTGAGAATTTGGTTATTCTTTTAAACTGTTGCCTCGTTACCAAATTTTTAATTCATTAATAAATATATAGACATTTTTAATTAAAGGTATTGAAAATAAAGGGGTTGGAGGTTAATTACTCCAAAAAAAAATCCTAAACTGCTTCTCTTTTCAAATTTTATTGGTTAGTTTTTTATTTGAATGAGACTCTTATTTATTTTTAAAATAAAAATTAAGTTAGTTTATAAGTAAAAAATATTTTAAACACAAGTTTTTTTATTATTATATTTTTTTAATTTGCCATATATCAGTATATATTATACAAAGGTTATATCATATACAAAAGTTTTTTAACAACACATTTTGAAAAAAATTTAAAATAATTTAATTACTCAAATATACTTTCTAATAGTTTTTTCTCATCCTCTAATTGATGACTATTATTTTTCCTTCGCATAAGATTTGACCACCTTCAAATATGGCCTAACTTTGTCCTGGTTGACCTCTTTTGCTCAATGAAATTTTATTATTTTCTGATAGTCATTAGAATATTTATGTTTTAAATACAGATAATATATTTATAATACAAAGAAGATTAAGATACAAAATTCAAAAAATCTCAAACTTGTACCATTTTTAAATTAAGTTATTTTATCAAGTGGTTGTTAATAACTTTAAGAATTTAATAATTATTTTACAAAAATAAATACCGAGTTACTTTTTTCATAATTTGTTTAAATCCAAATAATTTATTTTCTGCATTTGATAAAAAAATTGATTTATTTAGTTGAATTTTATCCATGTGAATTTTCTTTTTCTCACTTTTGATATCTGATAGTCAAATTAAGAATTTTGTATTATATATGTATTTTAATAATCAACTCTAAATCATAAAAGAGATTAATAAAATATCTCAATAATTTGTTGAAATAATAAAGCATATTATTTATTTATGAGTGTTTCTCCTATTAAAATTAGTTTTGATCAGAAAAAGTTAATTTCGTAATCAAATGCAAAATGTGTGGTTGCATAATGTTTAGTGACATACATATAAAAAAAGAGAAATTTTTTTTAACATGAGAAGAATTGTAAAATATTAAAGTAAGTAGTTAATTACTATTAAATTTATAATTTTCACTATCTTAGTTTAAGGGTAATCTTCACTTTTTTACTTGATTAATTTTCTCATTTTAGAAGAAGAAAGAGAAATATCTAATATTGATAATAAACAATTTTTTGATATTTTAAAAATATAGAAATAAAAAGTAGATAAATATCTCTAAGATTGGAACATATAAAGAAAGTTGATTAATGTGTTTTTTTTTTTTACTTTTAACAATTAATATGTATTTAATTTTATGATTTAAGATTAATATATTTTTGATAGAAAGATGAATATCTAGAGTGTTTTTCAAATGCGATATTTTCAAATAAAATATTTAAAAAAGTTTATTCATATGCTAAATGCTTGTACAATTAATTTTATTATCTAATAATATATAAAAAATTAATTTGTTAACAATTTTCTAAGAACATTGGAGTAACTAAAAGATTAATATAATATAATAGGGTAAACTAATAAGAATGTACTTGAATTATTTTGTTATTAATAAAAATATTTTTAAAATTTATTATTAATAAAAATATCTTTAAATTATTTAAAAATATAATAAAAATACACTTTTATAAACTGAAATATTTTATATTAATAAAAAAAGAATAATGTGTCAATTAGAGAATATCAGAATCTCATTTATTATATAAAATATTCTGTTAGTCAGTCACATTTTTTTTTTATTAAAAAAGCATGTCTTTGACAATGACTGATATTTTTAAATTATTTACGAATATTTTTACTAATAATAAAATTCAAAATATTTTTATCAGTGATAAAATAATTCTAATGCATTTTTGTTGTTTTACGCTAAATGTAATGTAATAAGTAATAAGTAATAACAAAAACAAAAACAATAATAAATATTGAATCATTTTGTCTTATTATTTCCGAATCGTATATTTCAAACACGCGTTACCATTCGTGTGTGCTTACGAGGAGGGAAATCAAAGTCCGAAGCGGGAATCCAAAAGGCAACCAAAAGAAAAATAACCAAAAGAAAAAAAAAAACAAATAAAATTAATTTGAAAAAGAATTTCAAGAGTCCACAGTCCACTCTAGTTCTCGGACAGTGGAGCCTATTATTAATAACACGGGACGAAACATTGCGTCTTCTCGTTTTCTCTCTCCCTTGACAACACTCTCTCTGCATTCTCTCTTTCCTTCTCCCCAAACCCTAGGAGCTTCTAATCCAAGCTACACTTCGAGGTTTTTCGCTCATTTCGTAAAATCTTCAATGGTTTCGGTGTTTATCTTCTCGATCACTGCTCTGAGTTTCTTGCATTTCGGTATTGATTTTAGTTTTTCTCGTTTTCATTTCTGTCTTGCAGATTTGCATGCTTGCAGGTTGAAGGTGCAGTTGCGCTTATTCAGAACTCAATCGTGCTCGGCGGCGTTTATTCTCAATATTCGATGGTTCCGAAGACGGAAAAGAGCTCTGATTTCGAAATGCCGGCGAGGAACAGTGACGAAACGGTAGAGAAGAAGAACGTGGCGAAGGACATGTCGGTGCAGCGCAGAGCCAGTGCGAGAATCCAAGCGGCGAAGCAGAAGGCCGAGGAGGAGCTTCATGCTCGCCGTGGAGCGGTGGTAGTAGAAGAAGAGAAAGAAAAAGAGGAGAAACGTGTGAAAGTGGCGAAGAAGTGGAGCAAGAAGCGCGTGAGGAATGGGGAGTACTTGGGAGAGGGAGAGGTTGTTGTTGGCGTTGCTTCCCCAAAGAAGGGGAACAATGGCAGCGGAAACGAGGATGGTGTTGGCGAGGGAGAGGGAGGTGTTGCTTCTTCCTTGGCGAAGAAGCCGAATAGGCGCCCGTTTATGCAGGATCAAAATGGAGTAGGGGATTCTGAGAATGCTGTGGCTAATTCTGCTGAAAATAAAGGAGCTGCCTTAAGGGTGAAGGAGACTATTAGGGTCTACAACAAGCATTACCTTCATTTTGTTCAGGTTAGTTCTATTGGTTCTGAATTTGCTGCTGCTGATTTTGTTGCTTCTCTGTTGTTTGCATTTGTGTGGGTAATGGTGAATTCCGGTAGAAATATTATAATTTGCTTGTAGCTGCTTTCATTTTAGTTTGTTAGAGGAATAGTCAGTGGTAATAGCTCTTGTTTGAGCATCTTTTTGGTATTTACAGGAGGAAGAGAAGAGGTGTGGGAAAGCGAAGGCTGAATCTGAAGCTGCTAAGAAGTCAAAGTCTTCAAAATCGAAGGTTGGATTCTCGTTAATCACTTGTTACTTGTGGATTCTCTTATCTATCTGAGTCCCTGGTTTCATGGCGGACATAGGTTGTTTGCAAACAATGATAACAATAGTCCTTTAAGTTAAAGAGGAATGCTAGAGGGATAGTAGAATTTATTGTTTTTAGCCATTAATTAGTAATCAATGTTTAAAAGTATGGTATAAAATATGTTGTTGAATTACTAGACTAAAGGAACTAGACTAAAGGGATTGAGTTGATGACTAAGTGATGGCAAAAAACAATTTCTGATGGTCCCCTAGCATTTTTCTAAGTTAAATTCAATATGTTAGAGAATAATTTGAATATGATACTAGTGACTGATTTTTCTAACAGGAATAAACTTATTTGACCAAAAAAAGTGTTGCTCACTAAAATGAGAATGGTAATCTTTTAAACATCAGAATTCCATGGATCAATTTGAGGGTTTACTTTATCATTGTCCTATTCCTGGTATACTTAATTAAATCTGAATGCTTTACTGAATTCTTTTAATGTGATAAATTTGACATGTTTATCTGTATAGAAAGCGGGACCACTTGAAGTTAAGAAAACTCATCAGCGACCTGATCTAAAGGCACTATCCATGGTAAGTCAGAATTCAGTGACTTGATTGTTTTTTATTGACATCTTAATTTAAGTATAATGACATTATATTGAAATATGATGATCTAGTATAAAAATTGCCTTCTTGATTTCATCAATAACATGGCATTAGAGCTAGCTTTTATTCGTCTCTTGTTTGTAGTAGTTGTGTTTTTCGTTTTTTCATTTTATTTAAATTGTTGCCTTATATGGTTCCAGTTCTTTTATTTCTAGTGCCTCTTCCCCCTTTTCTGCATTATAGATGCCAAAAGTTGTTTTCTTTCTCCAAGTGATTTATCATGTTGGGTTTTATTACTAAGTTGGAACGATGCTTGGTTTTGATTAAACGATATTGATTAAATTTTACTGTGCAATCCTACATCTTATTTTTTGACATTACCTTGAAAATTGGGATTTTCGGCAGATGATGACGAATAATGAGATTTTGTACCCCGAGAAAAGAATTGGTGACCTTCCAGGTTTGTGGTTTTGTCTTCTTGTGTTTTCATGTCTTTTGTCATTTGCCATAATAACAGTGTTATTTTTTATTTTCTATGTATCAAACCAGGTAGGAGTTATTTCTTATAAGTCATTGATTATCATAATTTCCTATTGTGATTACTTCCTTATTTTGATATGGGTTGAACTTTTCTATTAATGTCAGGTATTGAAGCTGGACATCAGTTCTTTTCTCGAGGTGAAATGGTTGCTGTTGGTTTTCATAGTCATTGGTTAAATGGGATTGATTATATGGGCAAATCCTATGGCAAAGTGGTACTTTATTTTCATTGTGCTGTTCTCTTTGTTTGTGTGTAGAATATGAAGGTTACACACACCTTATGTTTTGTTTTGTTTTCACCTCTTGGTTGCCACAGAACAGCATTTATGAATACCCTATTGCCGTGGCCATTGTTTTGTCGGGCCAGTATGAAGATGATGTTGATAATGCTGATGATGTTGTGTATACTGGTCAAGGTGGGCATAACTTGACAGGTGATAAGCGCCAAATCAACGACCAAAAGTTGGAGCGGGGTAACTTAGCACTCAAGGTGTGCTTTTTTTTTTTTAAATCTCTTGGAACATTTAACCCATGGTAATTTCTTGTTTCTTCTATGTGGTTGATTTGTTTATTTTATTTGGCTTTGTTAGAGGAAGGGTATGGAAGGCTATACCTTATATAAATGTTTTGTTTGCTTTGCTTTTGTATAGGGGAACTCTTATCCCCAGTTTCCAGTTTGTGTTATCCTACTCGACTTAATGAAATTATTCCTTTACCCTAAAAAAAGAAGGGCATTGAAGGAAAGGGCTCTCTCTTTTTTTTTTTTTGGGGGGGGGGGGTGTTGGCTTTGTTAATGTATAGTGTAGTACATAGAGTATGGAAGGAACCAACATGAACCAGCACTACGGTAAAATATAAATAAAAAAAACAGCTCCAACCCCTTGTCAAAGGCTGCCACCATTTTGACTGCAATCATCCTACAGATAAGGATGTCCCACACGGATACCTTTTTCTCTGTGTCTATAAGGCTGCGTTTGGAAAGAAGATTGAGACTGAGAGATAGAGACTAAATTAATTTTCTAGTGTTTGGTGTAAAATCTACTAGACTGAGTTATGCCTTAGTATTATATTTAATTTAAGATAAATATGGTAATTAAATGTAGATTTGGAATTTTAAAGGTTAATTGGGGTATTTTTGAGAAGAAATGTTATTGAAGTTTTAGTGTTTATTCCAAAAAGTTTCAGTTTCCTGTGTCCTTATTGAGTTCCAGTCCTGTTCTGCAAACAAATGCTACCTAACTATACTCTTTTAATTGTTCGTCTATCATTATTGGGAAATAAATGAGAGGTTAGAAAATTGAAAGCTCATTGCATTTGTATAGAAACAACTACAAAGCCTTATTTTACTAAGTGGGATTGGTTACATGATTCAATAACGTTTATGCACCTTATCATGAATCACGTCTGAACTCAACCCATTCCAAGTTCCAACTCATCCATCCTCCTCTTGATTAGATGCTCTGTTGTTATTCTCCAAAACTTTCCAAACTCTAAATCATCAAAGGTGAAATTCCACCATCTTTTCAACCATAGGTTCTACTCTAAATTTCTCCCTCATGACTTTGTTCTTTATTTTTGTCCATTCCATTATGACTACTTTGGAAGGAAACTTTGGAACAACCGTTGAGTTTTTTCAAGGCCATAGGTTCAAGTTGTGGAATCAATCATTGATGCTTGTATCAGGTTTGGCTACATGTATAGACCCTTTTAGATTTGGGTGTGACCTTTCCACGGACCCTGCATAATGTAGGGTGCTTTGCAGTAGTCTGCCTTTTAGAATTAGCAACAATGCTTGAGTTACACTATATAAAATTTTAGTGATGCAAGAGAGCCCTTATTTTAGAACAAGGGTGAAAAACAAAAACAATACCATACCATAATCACATGGTTTAACTATCCTAATCTCATTAGGTGGGACCGGTAGTTAAACAATATTGCATATTTCTTCCCCCCCTCCCCTCCCCTATTTTGAATTGTGAATGTTAGTAGAAGTTCAAGGGAAGAAGCCACTTCAGCCGTTGACTTATAAGCTATGTGCACTTCTGCCTTTGAATTTATAAGAATGGTATTAATTGATGCTTTGGACTTCCTAACAATTCATTTAAATCATGTGCACCCTGATATGTAAATTATATTAAATGCAATCTAGTTTCCTTATCATTCAAATATTAGGTGGGTTGAATTGCACATCTGGGAAGGTAAAGGAGTTTGTTTTTTTTCAAAATGAAGACTAAAGTTCATAATTGAACATAACCCTTAACTTGTGAGGTAAGTTGCTCTTTTCTCCTGAAGATGGGTTCATCGTAGTTATCGTCCAATAGTATTGCAAAGCCTCCAACCACAATGGGTAAATTGGATATGGGGATAGATGTTGTCCTCTTTGTGTAATCCCACTAAGTTGAAGCTTCATGCATTAGGTTGCCTTTGTGTGTGTGTTGAGTGGTATGTGGTGTGTTATCATTTGCATTGTTCTTGTTTATATTGTTCTTTTGTTCATGCGAAGTTGACATTTTTTTTGTATTTCATTGTAGAATTGCATAGAGCAAGATGTGCCTGTTAGAGTGATCCGTGGTCATAAATCTTCAAACGGTAAATCTTCAAACGGTAAATCTTCAAATGGTGCTACTAAAATCTATACATATGATGGCTTGTACAAGGTAACTCTTAAAGAATCTCACTAATTTGTTTGAGTAAGAATTTGTCACTATTTTGGTGAACATTTATGTAGCATGCCTATTATATTGGTTCCTCATGACCTCATCTTTAAATATTAAGAAGTTTAACTACATATAATGGTGTATAATTTCACTCGAACTTTGTTTGTCCTGAGATTTAACAAGAATTTCGAGTTCAATTAGGTTCTTATAATTAAAACATAATGATTGGTATTTTAATTCTTACATTTTACAGATAATTTTCAACTGAATTCCATTTAGTTTAAAATTCTTATAATCAAATCCTTTATACAACTACAACAACAACAACAACAACAACAACAACAAAGTCTTATCCATTAGGCTCCGTCCACGATCAAGCCCCTTATATGTTATTAAAATTTCAGGAACTAAAATATCTATAAACATATCACTTCCTCTCCTCCCCTCTGTCACCGTCGCCACAAACGACGGCGAGCTTCCCAATGCTTCTACCTCTGTCATTTGCCTCTGCATACACTGTTCAGTGTTCACCTAGCTTCTGGCCTTCTGCCTCTGTTTGACTCTATTGCCTCTGACAAAGTTAGACTCTGCTGCAACTTTCGTGTCTTTGTCTTCTCCAGCAATGTTCGCCTCTGCGTTTGCTTTGCCGCCATTTGCCGCTTTCTCTATCCCTCTTTCTCTTTGCCCTGCTTGGAGTCTGTCTTTGATCTCTTATTTTTTTGTCACTGATTTTGATTCTGGTTCTGTTATGTTGTTGCTGTTGGTGGTGGTGGGAGAGATGGTGGTGATATTCATGTTGTTGTGGTTGTGTTTGTCGGGTGAGGTTGTGAGGCATGAGTGGTGGTAGTTGTTGGGTTGGGGAGGAGAGGCGGCAGTGGGAGAGAGTGAAGGAGGCGCTGATGATGGGTGGGGTGGGGTGTTGATGAAGACGACGATGATGATGGGTGCAGCGATGAGTGCGGGTGGTGGTGGTGTTGTGATGGCAGTGTTGACTAGTGAGTTGAAGCAACTGCGATGGCAATGGTGAGGTGAGGTGAAGGGTGCAACAGTTGGTGGGGATGGAAGGTCGAGCTATGGAGGTTGAATGGTTCTGTCTTGGGGGAATTGGGATTATTGTTTAGGATTAGATTTAAGAAGGTAAAATTGGAAAAGAAAATATTAAATCAGAGTTAACTGTCGAAAAATTGACGGTAAGGATAAAATTGAATCAAATTAAATGTTAAGGGCAATTTTAAAAATGCTGAAAACCTTTAGAACAAAATATATACTTTTTTTTTCCTGGCATAGTAGATATCTTGTGCATTTTGACTGTTAGAAATGTTTTTGTGGCAAGAAGACTTGCTTGATTCATCAATCCTAATGTGTTTTGACTTATGTCTGACGTTTTCAAATTGTGAATGTAAGTTCCAAAAAACATGGTATTAGGGTTTTCCCCCCCACTACTAATTGTATGGAAAGAAGTGTTAATAAGGGTACAATCAATTTGGTTTATCCAAAATCAAGTTGTTTTAAATGATTTTTTTAAACCATATACTTAACTATAATTTGACATCTAGGGGGCACCAGTTTCATATATTTTATGAGTCCGCACACATCAATGAAATTTCGAAAAACAGTTAAATTTCACATCTTACCACTTACCACAAAAAATTCCTTTATTTTTTATAAACGAAGAATTTTGTTAAGATGGAGAGAATAATATATAGGAAGGGGGTGTGTTTTTGTTATACGGGAGCAAAAGGCAACTAACAGAGTAATTTATAAATCGTAGCTTTCTGATTTCTTAACAAATTTTAATGGTAAAGCCCTTTATAATGATCATGAGCTTTATCCAAAGTAGATGTTAGATGCCTAGTCCTATCCAATAAAACTTGCTTGTTAGAAAATTTGTCATTGAAGGTGTGTGCAGTGTGCATCAACCAAATAGTTCAAATAGTGTATGTTGCATAGTGCCAGAATGAATTTTCCTCTTTCCTACTTCAAAAAATAATCAAACCTAGTCAAGAGGATGAAGTTAACCATGGTTGTAGGACAGGCCTAACATTCTTCAAAATATACAAGAAGAGGTTTTAAATAGAAACACAAACAAATGACAATGTAAGAGTTGATTTGAATTTGATTTTTATTTTGCCCCACTCCTAACATGCAAATCAGGGGAGATAGCTTTATATGGTCTTTGAACCTACAAACTTTAGTTCCAATCATGTTCGCCATGTTGGAAGGAGACTATATTTGAGATTGAGTAAAATCATAAGGTGCATATAATATACATGATTTGTTGTATTGCCCATACTTTTGGAAAGATCCATATAACAACTGGATAAATAAATTATATACTATAAGATTTAAATAGTCAACTACCAAGAAAATCTCTTGAAATTGTTTTCTTTACATAATTTATTTTTAAGTTAATCTGTAAGCAACTTTAGTTTCAAGAGGAGTGCATCCTTTTTAAAATTCCTTCTGATATTTGCCATATTTCAAAGTTTCTAATTTATGTCTTGTATGCTTTACTTTTATGATTGTATTAAATTAAATGGCATTTACATATGGCTATTAATTGATTATTTTAACTAGTGAGACATGAAAGATGGAGATCAATTAGCATTCTATTTTATAGGTGAAATTTAAAATTTCTGCCCTGTTGTGTCAGGTGATCAAGTATTGGGCAGAGAAGGGAATATCTGGATTTACAGTCTACAAATTTCAACTTAAGAGAATTGAAGGGCAGCCATTAATGACCACAAATCAGGTGCTACTATTTTCTGCTCATTTGCCATGATACTTGATACATCTCTTGGTTTGGTTGAAGATGTGGTTTTTGTAAGCATGCTGCCAATTAAACATGAAGTAGGTTGCGGAATCTTTTATAGTGTTGTATGAGCATAATCTATTCATTAAAATACATTATGAAGATTGACATTTAGTTAATCATTTAATAATCTAGTGCAACTTGCAACTAACTTGAAAATGTGTAGCAACTAGCAAAATATATCTACCTTCTCATCTTGGAGGTTTCATGATCAACTATTTCCTGCAATGTTCCATGCAAAGAAAATGCTAAAAGTCAAGTTGGCAATTTTCTGCGGCTGATGTATATCATGTGCACTATTCATTTCATTTTCACCAAAGTCAAGTTAGTTTATTTTCCTTTTTTAGTAGCTTGAATACCTTTTGCAGAGTATTGTCATGACCCAATCTTTTTAGTTGTAAATTGTAATTCTAGTGTACTTTTTGTGTGTGTGTGCTATATATATAATTTCAGTAAGATGAGAAGGATTATACAATCTGGGGGATAAGGTTTCCCCTATACCAAAGCAAAAGCAAAAAACACAAGATTTATCTATAAAGCATAGCTTTCCAATCTTTCTACTTGCTTTTCCCTTTAAATATTATGATCTTTACACCAACCAGAAACTAGGCGTCTAATTCTATCCCATACATCATGTTTGTAAAAAATTTTCCATTGAAGGTGTGTGCATTTCACTCCAACCAAATAAGTCCAAATTATGGCAAAATTTTCAGATTGACACAAATTTTGCCTCTTCTCTCTACCACACCCAACAAAAATAGACTCAAGAAATTGTTATATGGCTCCAGGGCACACTCAACAAGCATCAGCTATGCTAAACAAATTGTTCTACAAGAATACAGCTTTTGGGAAATGCAAAAATTGATGTGAATTTGACTTTGAATTTCCCCCACACATAACAAACACATCAGGAGTTGAGTTGTCTCTGAGTGATCTCAATGTTAGGGGTTCAAGCTGTGGGAACACCTAATGGGCAATGATGTAATTTCAGGTTAGGTTGCATACGTTTCACCTTTTTGATGCAGCCCTTCTTTGGGCCTTGCATTATTGGGGATGCTTGTGCACCAAGCTACCCGTTTGTATTACAAACACATCAAAGTAGATATCCTTATGTGGCTATTGAACTTGCAACAATTCATTAGTATTAATTCTGTTAGGTAGCTTTTGTTTTGAGGTACTGGGAGTGGGATTGGGGGACTAAGACTCATTACTTTGTTTGGTAGTCAGAGTTTGGAGTTAAAATTTTAGTCCTGGGGCACAAAATTTCACTCCCATCAGTTCCTCTAGAAAGTAAGGACACATGGGACAAATTTTTGGCGACGGAGACTGAAACTTTAATAATGTTTATTTCTAAAATTACCCTGATCCAACTTTTCAAATTCCAAGTCTAACCCCACCTTTCCTTTTCCTCCCAAACCATGCCTCCCTTTCTTGCAACCTCCATCTCCACCACCGCCACCACCATTACCGTTGCCGTGATAGACAAAATTAATAGAGACAAAGGCAGTGAAGAGAGACAAGACGTTGGCCAGACCTAGCCATGGAAGACAAGTCAGAGAAGAGATCCTCTTACCATCCGTTATTTGCTTGAATAATCTATTGGAGATGCAACTACTTTTTTTATTCCCCTTAATTGTAACCTCAGTTCCCCTCCACTTTCCAAGATAAACAATTCCAAAGGTTCCAGAACCTAGCTCTTTTAATTCTTCAAGATCAATATAGGTATCAACATAAAGCAAAGAACTTTCTAAAAGTAGTGTAACCTTGTGAAATGAATTTCCATTGACTAGAATGGGTATCAACATTAGCATTACTACTCTTGTTTGTACCATATTTGCTCTTGATAACTTGATACCAAAGAGATTGCATTTTTACGGGAACATACCATAGTCATTTTGCCACCAAAGTAATGTTGTTACCGACAATATTGCCGAGACCCATGCCACCGTCAATCTTAGGACAACAAAATTTCCAATTTTCCACGTGATCCAATGCTGCATCCCAAGGTCCACACCAAAGAAATTCCCTCAATCCTTTCAATGGTGTTTGACACTCCCTTGGAATATAGAACAACAATAAGAAGTGAATAGTAATAATTCAGAGGTAAGACCATTTGAGTGTGACACGAACACCTAAAGAGAAAATTTAGTTAGACTCTTAGAGACAAAGAACAAGCTCAAGTGGGCCATGGTTGGCGATTGATATTCTAAACCTTTTCTGGAGGTGCAATCCGGAGAATGAGGAAAAGTTTAATTGACGAAAATTGGAAAAGGGGAAGGCTGAATTTGGAGGATAACCACTCTAGATATTTGCTAGAAGCTTTGATTGGCTCTTTTTATACCCTGATGAAATAAGTCACCTTTATAGACACATTAATGAAAAAGGTCACCTTTTAAAGTATGGTAAATTTACCAGGCTATTTGCAGTATGGACTGAGGTACTTGGTTTTGATTGTTTTACTTAGCTCTTCAGGAAGTTTCTATTGGTGCGTCATGAAAGTTGACCTTTTGAAGGTATTCAGTAAACTCCTTAGCAATGGATAGATCGGTATTGACTTTTATCTCCTTAGAGTTAAATATTACTAGCTAATAAAATTTGTCTAGTCAATAGCCACTTGAGTGAGGTTTAGGAAATACATTGTTAGAGAATCAAATTGCTTTTGTTGTTGGATGCCATATGAAAGTTCAAAGCTCTCTTCAAATTGTTTTTTTGAGTGAAAACTCTTTTAATTTTGGTAAACCCATTTGAATGTTCAAATCCCATTTCAAAATCCTAAATTTAAATCGATTATTCGAATGGCTGTGCATTGACTTTTGGCTGACTTTTTGCAATACTTGTTTCATATCTTTTATTTGTATTGGGTGTTCCGTGCAACTTAGATTAGTCATATTGGTTTGGTTTCTTGGCTAACTGATGTCTGGCCTCTATATGCTGTAAATTCCTTTTATCTTTAGTGTATATTCTAATCGTGAAGAGAAATTGGAAAAATATGCTTCTTTGTTTTTTTATGTACATTTTTTATTTTTGATTTGTATATGTTGGTTTTTTGCTTGAAAAAAAATATTTTGCTCGTATTACAGGGATCATACATTCACATCTTGTATTTTGCTCTCCATCTTTATGATATTTTTCTTTCATGAAAAGATGATTGTGTAGATCGTAATGGAATCCCTTCTGGTATTTTCTTTTCTGTGCAATGTTAGGTTTATTTCACTCGTGGACGTGTACCACAGTCTACTGCAGAAATACGAGGGTAATTTAAGGAGAAAAATGAGTACATATTTTTTGTGCCTTTTTTATTTCAATTTTGCAAGGGATTTGTTATGGAATTCTTGTTTATAATATAACAACTTATACATTGCTTAGGTTGGTATGTGAGGATATAACTGGAGGTCAAGAAAATATTCCAATTCCTGCTACAAATTTGGTTGATGATCCCCCTGTTGCACCAACGGGCAAGTCGAGATCAATTTTTATTTTTTGGTTATCAAATTCATGCTTATACACATTTTTTTCTTTGCTTTATTTTACGTTGAGAATATATTTTGGCAGACTCAATCGGATGATTCTTCTGCTTTGAAATTTTAGTCATGCCTATTTGTATTTAAGTATAACTGTATATATTGTTGAAAATTTCTTGCCTCTTATCTTATTTAGTATGCTCTGAAACTAATTTATATGTTAATTATCTAAAATTCTATCAAGTATTCATCATTCCAGACTGCAAATAAGCGTTTTCAGTGCTCGGTTTTGCTTCATGACAATTTAGTTAACTTTTTTATACTATAGGTTTTACGTATTGCAACTCTGTTAAGGTTGCAAAAAATGTGAAGTTTCCCAAGGCTGCCACTGGATGCAAGTGCAAGGGTGTCTGCATTGATTCTACGACATGTGAATGTGCATTGCGAAATGGCTCTGAATTTCCCTACGTAGCTCAAAATGGTGGCAGGTTTGAACCAGACCGGTGAAATGCAAATTAAATTATGTTTGGTGTTATATATGAATTTATTTCTTTTATTTTGGACTGACAGGTTAGTTGAAGCTAAAGATGTTGTCTTTGAATGTGGTCCCAACTGTGGCTGTGATGAGACTTGTGTGAACCGGACTTCACAGAAAGGGATTCGATATCGTCTGGAGGTTGCATATTGTTTTAGTTTCCTTAATCCTTTCATATGATTAATTGTTAAAGTACTGGACTTCTTAAATGTGCATTCAACAAATCATCAAATAGGTTTTCCGTACTGCAAAGAAAGGGTGGGCTGTTAGATCATGGGATTTTATACCAGCTGGTGCACCAGTTTGTGAGTACACAGGAATACTTGCTAGGACTGAAGACATGGACAGTGTATTAGAGAATAATTATATTTTTGAGATAGATTGCTTACAGACAATCAAGGGTCTTGGTGGAAGAGAGGTAGTAAATTGAATCCTATGGAACCTTTTAATGTAATTATACTTTCCAGACACTTAAGCTGTATTATGATCTTATCTTCTTGCCTACTTTTAATTTGACAGAGGCGATCGCAAAGTGGTACATTTCCATCAAATCTTTTGGATAAATATGATGACCATGGTTCAGATGGTGCACCAGAATACTGTATCGATGCTGGACCTACTGGAAATATTGCTAGGTTTATAAACCACTGTTGTGAGCCTAATTTGTTTGTTCAATGTGTCTTGAGCACCCACCATAACTTGAAATTTGCACGGGTAGTGCTGTTTGCTGCTGACAACATACCCCCACTGCAGGTAAATTCCTTTTCCTCCATTTTTACAAACTTATTTCCAACACATGCCTGCCAAGATTTTTTGGTCCGCATGCTGGTGTAGCTTTTCTTGTTATTTAATAACTTGATAACAATGGTTATAGCTGATATTATTTTATGATATCCCTACTGTACACAATCAGGTCAGTTTAGATAAACACTTTATATTGTTAAAATTGTTAACTTTTATGTTTCATTCATTCATTTTAGTATGAAGCTAAAACTGTTCCACATTAATCATAAACATTGTTTTACTATAGTTATTATAAAATAAGTTCTATGTTACCGCGAGTTGATGATTGTTTTTATTAGAACTGATAATGGTATTAATCTGAAGTTTATATCCATGTTTGAGTATGATCGTTGTCAGTTTTGGTTGTAGTTAAAACAGATAACAGTAATAATCTGAAGTTTATTGTGAGGGTATTGTGAGTGATTTTATCCATGTTATTAAAGATGACAACAATTATGATATTGGACTGTGAATACTGAAGCTGTGAAAGAGTTTAGAAGGAAAATAGTGACCAGGCTTGGCATCTTCATCCTAGCATTTGGACCATCATTACCATAATTACCCATAGTTACCCCAGCCATAGTCAGCAGAGAAAGCATCTAAAAGGATATAAGTCTTATTTTTCAATGTGTAAATTGTGTTTATCACTATCAGAACCATTCAGTTTGACGACATGGATGTTGGAGATACAATACTGCAGTTTAAATTATTCTAGTCTGTTCAAATTGGTACCATTAATGACATTTTTTTAAATCTCCAATTGCTTGCAGGAGCTGACGTATGACTATGGTTATGAGCTTGATAGTGTATTGGGTCCCGATGGAAAGGTCAAACAAGTGACATGCTACTGTGGAGCTCCAGGTTGCAGGAAGCGATTATTCTAAAGCTAGTATGCTTATGCTCCATTGCGCTAAAATGTTGTATGTTGGTATATTTTGAAAAACTAGTGTGGATGCCATATATGTTTGTGTAACTGGCTCCCAAAACCTGGGCTGCCAGATCTCAGTAGGAAAAATCGGTTTCAAATTGTAGGAGAATGACAACGGCAATGTAAATTTTTTTATGTAAATCCCAGGCCCAGTAAAATGACATTGAGGCTCTGATTGTACTGCCTGGATATTACAAGTAATAGGAATCAAAGGGAAAATTACATTCATGATTGTAAAATGTAGTTTCAGAACATAAAATTCAGTTAGGTGAAAATATGGCGGCCTTCAAGATTGATCTTGAAAAGGTATATGATATGGCTTAGTTGAGATTTTATAGCAATTTGCATTTAGGTCTTTGGTTTCCGTGTTCATACTTAATGATATACACTGGCAGATTTCATTAGGAAAAATCCGTTGGATGACTTAATGTTGTTATTCATGAAAGCTAGTGAAAGTCAGATGCAAGTCTTTTTTGTTTCCTTCCTTCGTTTCAATATTTTTGGAAGCATCAGGTCATCATCAAGCAGAAAAATGTGGGTTATATGATGAGACTAAGATAAATACGAAATAAAAATGTTGAGTGGGTTCCAAGAGGTCAAAGAAGTTGGCACATAACTTGGGTTGCCTATCTCTTGTGGAACCTCCAAGAAGATATAGCAACATTCTTGAAGACACAACTCAAACTCAGAAACGGTGGCAGGTTCAGCCCCTATCCCTTGTACTTAACTTTAGTCCAACCTAACCTTGGCTCTCTTGCTAGTGTCCTATGCAGCATGTCAAAATTCCAGCCTCAGTTTGTACAAAAGGGAGGCATGAACCCTTGGAAAAGGCCTGCTAACATTAGGCACAAGGTTACTGTCAATTTATTCCACATGTGATGTCATTGATGGAATGTGGGGGCGGAGAGTCCTTGTTTCCTTTCCCCGAGTTCCCAAACCCTCCCCATTCCTATTCCTCGCCTCCGTATTCGTCCTTGCGGAGATTTCGAAAGTTTTAAAAAACATGCATCGAGACAAGTACAATATGGAATACAAAGTATACAAGGATATAATTAAAAATGATTTTGTTAACATGAGTGAAAGGACTTTGAGATATTAGGATTTTTTTTTTTATGTAAAGGATTAGTTAAATGAATGTGAAATGTCACAAAAATCTCTTTAAACAAATTATGATTTTACTAATAAATTTAATTTTTATTTATTGTCAATAGAAAATAGTTTTACACATACAATCAATTACGTAACCGTTAACAAAAATATATCTTTTATATTAACAGTATGAATAATTATTCAAAAAAAACATGTAATTGTATGACTTTAAAATATTTTATACAAAAAATTTATCAAAATTAAATATTTTTACTAGTTATTAGATATATTTTAGCATACTTATGTTTAGAGTCCATGTGGATTGAGGGAAGTAATTTCCAGCCTATAATCACAAGAATTAGGTCCCAATATAACATCTTAGTTTTCGAAAAGACGTGACTTTTTTCTGAAGAGACGGAGTTTTGTGAAGCAAGCACCTCCACTGCATCATCAACAAGCAAGCACCTCTATGGATCTAAGCTCGTCGACTCAGTCGCGAAAAATCTAGTTTTTGAACCGTTTCGGCAAGAAATTTTAAAATTTTGATTTTCGTGGTTAAATTCATTTTGGCAAACCGGACTCAAATCTCGAGAGAAAAAAATATAAATTATTATTATATTATTATTTTACCTGCTATAATATTATTATATTATTATTTGATCTGCTTTAGTTAAAACAGAAGATAAATTTAATAATATAATAACCGAACTCAGAATCTATTGGTATAGGTTAATACTGGCACTTTCTGATGAACTTAACTATACTAATGCTTTATTATATATCTTCTAATCTCATGATTATCATGTTACTAGTGATATTTATACTAGTAACTCAAATGTTTATCTCTAGATATGTTATTACTTGTGTTCTGTTACATCTAGTTTTAGTAATTATCCGTTTAAAATATTTGTAAAATTTTTTTAGTGACTAAGCACCCTTAAATGCCACACCTCCTCTTTTAATGACGCCATCTGCCCTTCTTCAACCAGCCGAAAATAAGAAAGAAAAAATGATAAAACTTCCATGACGATTCATTCTTTCAAGCTCTGTTTCTTCCTCACCAAAATTCTAATAATTTCTTCTTCCTCTTCACATCCATACCATTTTTTATGGAGTGAATCAAAGTATGGTGATTGTTCTTCCTCTATATTGGTTTGGCCATAGCTGAAGCTTGGCTAAATGGCACGGGCCAAACGTCGATATAGAATTTCTCAAAAAGAATCTCGTCACAAGTATAATTCCAAACCAACAAATGACTCGTATCAGAGTTTAGTTTATTTATCACAAATTCAATTCAATAAAAATCGGGAGTTTTAAATTTCGAATCGTCTCTCAAAAGAATTGCAGTGAGATGTGCGTATCATTGGCTATGAAAAAAAAGGGTTTTAAAAGTAATTGATAAGAAATTAAATGACAAGAAAGTAAAGAGCAAACAAATAATTTAAATGCTAAAAAACATCTTGGCAAGGAATAAGAGTTAAGGTTTCCTACCCAAGTCATTAACCACAAATATGGTAATTAAAAAGAGTTAATCCCACTTCGTCATCTCCAAACATCGAGAAAAAGTCAAATAAGCATAATTGATCTTAATCCACAAGTTCTAGCCAACTCACTAATTAGACTTAGTGAAAGACTAGTGTCAGTAGAAACAAAACTAATTAACAACCCTAAATTACCAATTAATATTGGACATCAATGACTCAAGGTTACCTAAGTCCTCAATTTCAAGCCGAAAATGCAAAATTCTACTCTAAAACTAGAAAAGACATTTTAACAAATATTTAAAAGGCATAAAAGAAAAATATGGTAAATTGTAATAATAATAAAATTTATAACAACCAAATTTAAGAAAGCAACCATAACAATTCAAATGAGCAACAATAAATATAAAAACATCAAATTGTATTAAAAAAATAAAAATTCAACAAAAAAGTTCATAAATTAAAATTGACAAAATAAAAAAATAACAAGTAAAACTAAGCAAATTAAGATGTTAGAACAATAAAAAGTGAAAAAACTAAACTAACATAAGATCAAAACCTAAAACTAGAAAAAAATTTAGCTAAAAATTCTAAAATTTTAGAGAGAAATTAGAACTTCTTTCTCTACGAATTAACCTAAAACATGGTCCTAAACTGCTACTATGCTATTTATTTGATCCCCCCGAGTCTTGCCTTCAAATGCTTCAGAAATGAGTTGGATTGGGACCAAAATAAGCTCGAAATCGTGATCCACAGCAAACACGTGCTACTACTCGTGCGTACGCATAAATCCAAGGAGATGCATACACACAATTGGGCAGATTTCTAAAACTTTAATTTATTATTTCTCCACTTTTGTATGGTTTTTTTTTCTATTTTTTCAAGTCATCCTTGCCTTCTAAACCTTAAATCACTCAAAAAAATACATCAAGAAATCGAATGGGATAACAATGAATTAAATTTGACAATTTAAAGGCTTAAAAAGCATGTTTTTAACAATTAAGCATATTTAGAAGAAATTCACAAAAGTATACAATTTGAATGAATAAATGTAAGATAAGTTGATAAATTCTATTTTTTTAACCCGAAATTAATCATAAAATAAAGGATTATCACTAAATTAGTGATTTTTTTATGTTTTTTCTTTAGATCTCTTGTTTAGGTGTCTTGGAGATCAAGAAAGCTTCATTTTTGTAAGGTTAAGGTGAGGAAATCCTTCTTTACATGCTAACGATGGTTTGACTATGTGAGCATCATGGTTTTAAAGTTTGTTTTTGGTTGAAAACTAGGTGAAAAAGTGACTTAGAAATCACACAAGTACAGCTGGTTTAAGAGCAGCACTAAAAGGTAGAATCTGATGAAATTATTTTTGATTAATTTTGTTTATGTTGTGTGATTGCTGGACTATTGGTTTGTGCTTGAAATTGAATGTTTAATTACTTGATTATTGATGAAATTTTTGTAATTTTTGGGCTAAACAATTCAGTTCCAAGGTGCTGCTGATTTTTTAACCCTATTTTGAGGTTATTTATAAGCTGGAATCTTGATGAAATTGATATAAATTGGTGGCTGAAAAGTGATTGAAAAAGTTGAGAAAAATCGATTCGAAAAGATTAAAAACTAGATAAAAATCAAGTAAACATTGATGAATTTTTGAAGTTGTTGATTTGGTTTCTTGAAAAATAAGAAAGCCCACAGCTTTGATTATTTTGAGGTCAAAATATAAATATAAAAAAATTTGGAATTGAAAGTTAATTAAAAGAGAGTTTTAGAGTCAATGTAAAATTTTCAAAAGTTAGAAATTTAAAGTGCTATTTCTAAAAGTTTAAGGTTTGAAAATAAAATTTTTAAAAGTTTAAGAATTAAACATTATTAAATGAACTTTAATAATAAAATATTATGATATTATTATTTTATTAAATTATTATGTAATTAATAAAAATATAATTAAAAAGTGATAAAAAAAAAGACAAGTTTTCTTAAAAGATTTAGGAAGATAATTTTAAGTCTAGAATCTTACAAATTCTTTCATAAAACATCTAAAAGTGGTAAGAATTTACTAATGAGATAGAGGTCAATAATAGGAAGAATATTAAAGAAAAGTCAAGAATCAGTTAAAAAAGTGAACATAAAATATCAATATAAATGTTAAAGAGAGAAACAGAAGTAGAATGAAGAAACAGAAAAAGAAAAGAGATTATGACCAAGAGCTGATAAAGATAAAAATCGAGTATCAATTAAAAGTCTACCATAGAGTGTAGAATTGTTTGACATCTGCCACAGAAGAGTAGATATGCCTTCTACAGAAGAGTAGAACAATTGTAATGATGGAGGCATCTATAGACTGAGAACTGTTTTCCAACTCGTAAACTACCACAGAAAAGCAGAGTTGCCACAGAAGAGTAGTGTAAAGTTATGTTGCGCACCGGTTGAAAAATCATATCCGGGACTTGTGACCGGGTAATGTCGGGAGCGGGCAGACAACCGACACATGAGCTCATAACCTGCACTAGAGTTAGACATGCATCATCCTTGTGTGAACATCATTCTCTGCTATGCATTCTCTTTATTTATATCCTGCTTCTTGTATTTCTCTATTTGTATTCTATTTTTTGTTTTATCTATTTACTGTATAGTTATGTTCTTGAAATATTCTATTGTTTGGTCATAACGACGGAAGCAATTAACTCAACTAATTAACCTGACCTTACTAAGAACTTCCCAGTTCTTATCCCTTCCTTTTTCCCTTAGATAATGACGGACGTCATTTTCTATGAGTTAGAGCAGTCCTATATATACAAGGGCCCAGTGTTTCATAGCTACTATATATTAGCCGCGGAGCCTCGGATACGACTATATGCATTACTTGACCGCTTTTAGCACTCGTTAGATACTCATTTCTTTGATCCTGACGCTCTCTACAAGTTCCTGCTATCATGACTTTATCTCGATGCTCCAGAACATCCTTTTTCTGATGGACTCAGACATCCACATCCAGCACAGCCAGAGGACCAGGTGGTACCTGAGCCTACGGAGTTTGCTTAGTCAATTCTAGTTGATGATTATATTCCTGCGATTCTTGTAGAGTGGGATTTTTCTCTAGAACACATAGTTCCAGATGTATAGCCAGACGACCAGCCTAGACTTTCTGGAGAGGAAGATGCTCCGATATATTTGAACAAACCTGTGCTCGACAACAGGCACGTGAGTAGTGATAGCAGAACCGCAGGAGGTACTGGTGATATTATGGTGATCTCAGACAACGACGATGACAATGAGAATCTGGAGATAGATTTCAAGCAGGAGGAGTTACCATCATTGGGTAGTGATCAGCCAGTGGGTGAGCCCCACGGAGACTTGCCCAATGGTGACATATGATGGCGTTCAGTTAGTTTTCGGAAGCATTCTTTTGAAGACACTCCAGCACAGCACTAACTTTTGTATAGACTCCCGATTGTGTTAGTACACTAGAGAGATTAGGAGCTTTAGTGTTGTTAGGCTAGTTTGGGCATCAGCTTAGAGGCTTTTTATATGGGACAGGTCCCAGGGTGTCGTATATTATATTTGTAATATTTTTAGTAGAGGCTGAAAAAGGGTGTACCTTGACTAGATCCTTTGTATAAGAGCTACTTGTGATATTTATGATATATATTATCAGTTTGGATATTTATTTCTTATATTCTTTTATATTTTTGTTCATGTGAGTTTGGTTATTTTATTCTTGTAAACGTTTAAAAAAAATTTATCTGTAAAAACGAACGCTTTAACAAGGTAACATGCTCATATACTAAATACTAATTATAAACTAAGGAAGCAAGTTGGTGAAACTCGATTTTCTAGTATGATCATGACATATCGAAAGTTGGGTTGTTATACCCAATGTATTTAAGATTGAATAAGTTTCCAACAAATTTTTATTTGCTAAAAATATTCGAGCATTACACTAAACGAATTGGTCTTTCTTGTTGGAAAAAAATCAAGGTTCAGATAAGAATCTGTCTAACAGCGGAAGCATCAAAATAATTTTTTCACAACCTGTACAATTAAATAGGCAACTCCAAAGACACTCCAAATATCAAATAAAATGGTAAAAATTAAATAATCAAATACTGAAATTTTTATCGTTGGAAAATCCTCAAAAAAGAGGCACAAAAAATCTATGGCACCTAGTCCAATAAAATCTTTCACTATAAAAAATAATAGGTACACAATCAATCTTTCTAGTAGGATTAGGGTTTCTCAATAATCAATAAAATATATCAAAACTGATAGAATCAACATAAATCCTCCACAAAGTAAATATTCAAATCAGACAAAAGAAAAGACAATACAACTTGCAAGTTATATTCTAACGTTCATCTCTACAAAGAAATGGAGCAAGTTTACCAATTCAATAGGATAAAAAAGGAACTATTATTTTTCTCCAATTTCTTCTTCTCTTCGGTGCCGATGAATCCCTCTCTCACTCTTGATTCTTTTTCTTTCTTTTTTCAAATGTGTGAGTTAATACTTCATCTCAAGCACATGAAGTATCCAATGATACCTTACTTCTATGTGCTTTGATCTGAAATGAAATGTCAGATTGTTACTAAGATGGATAACACTTTTGTTGTCATAAAATAATACAAACTTCTCTTGATTGATGTCTAACTCTTGTAGAAATTTTTTCATCCACAAGAGTTCCTTAAAAGCTTCAACAACAACAATGTACTATGCCTCTATAGTAGACAGAGCAAAACATTTATGAAGTCGAGAATACCACGAAATAGCTCCTCCTGCAAAAGTCATCATATAACCAGAAGTAGACTTTTTTTAATCAAGATTCCTAGCCATATCTGCATCTGTGTAACCATCCAACACAGGTTGGCCACTTCTAAAGTATAAACAAACTCTAGAAGTATCATTAAGGTATTTGATAATCCTCTTCACTGCTTACCAGTGTTTCTTGCCAGAATTAGAGAGAAATTAACTAACAACTCCAACAGCGTGAGCAATATCTGTCCTGTTGCAAACCATAGCATACATCAAACTGCCAACTATAGATGCATATGGAATCTTCTTCATTTTTTCATTTTCTTTCTCACTTGTAGGACATTGTCGCGAACTCATCTTAAAATGACTAGCAAGTGGAGTACTACCAAGTTTGGAATTACTCATGCTAAACTTTTCTAAAACTTTCTCAATATACTTCTGCTGCAACAACTATATTTTTTCATTCTTCCTGTCATGAGTGATATTCATGCCAAGAATTTTCTTTGTTGGACCCAAATCTTTCATAGCAAAGGATTTATTCAAGTCTTTCTTAAGACTTTCAATCTTCTTAGTGTCATGACCAATAATCATTATGTCATCAACATAAAATAAGAGAATGATAAAGTCATCATCAGAGATTTTCTTGACATACACACAATGATCAGAAGAAATCTTACTATACTCATGAATTTTTATGAAGGAATCAAACTTTGTGTATCACTTCCTTGACAGTTGCTTCAACCCATATAAGCTCTTCTTCAACTTGCATACAAGATGCTCATTTCTTTTAACTTCAAAATTCTCTGGTTTTTCCATATAATTTTCTTTATCAATGTCACCATGAAGGAATATAGCCTTAACATCAAGCTGCTTAATATCTAAATTCAAGCTATCCGCTAATTCAAGTACAACTCGAATAGAGGACATCTTCACAATTGGAGAGAAAATTTCTTTAAAATCAATATATTTCTTTTGCTCAAAGTCTTTCACAACCAACCGAGCTTTATACCTTAGTCGTGAGACATTTTCATCTGCTTTCAATTTAAACACCCATTTGTTCTTAAATGTTTTCTTACCCTTTAGTAGCATTACCAATTCAAATGTACGATAATCATGCAAGGATTTCATTTTTTCTTACATGGCCTTCAACTAATCTTCTTTATGCTCATCAGACATAGATTCTTGGTTGCTCTCTGACTCCCCAGTCTTAGTGTTCATCACATACTCATGAGCAGAGTATCTCTAAGAAGGATGACACTCTCTAGTAGATCTTTTTAATTTAGACTCAACTGGTGGTTCAGGTAGAACTTCAACATCCAGTGGAATTTCTACATCTGGCACCTCGGATTGAGGTGTGAATTCATCATGCAAATCATCACCATCATTATCAACTTTTACATCTCTTCCATCAACAGAAGGTCTAATGGAAGGATTAAGTTCATCATCAGCAGAACGTCTAATAGTTGTTGGCTTATCTATTTTCTCAAGGTCTTCAATTGTTTGGTCTTCAAGAAAAATTACATCTCGGCTTATAATTATTTTCTTGCCCACCAGAATCCATAATCTGTAACCAAATCTTCGTGACCATAACCCATGAAGATACATTGTTTTGACTTCCCATCAAATTTGGACCTTTCATTTCTTATAATGTGAACAAACGCCCTATAGCCAAAACTCTCAAGTGACTATAAGAGACATATTTTTCTCTCTAGACTTTCTCTGGAACTTCACCATTTAGTGAAATTGAAGGAGAAATATTGATCAAATCAACTGCATCCCTCGTTACTTCACCCCAAAAGAATTTAAGCAAATTTGCATGAGAGCATACACCTGACTCTATTATTGATAGTGTGATTTATTCTCTCTGCAACTCCATTATATTGAGAAATCTTAGCAACTGTCTTTTCAAACTTGATCACATGTCCTTTGCAATACTCTTCAAATGGACCCTTGTATTCACTACCATTATCTGCTTGATCACATTTCAATTTCCTTCATGTTCCTCTTTCAATACTTGCATGAAAGTGTTTGAAGATACCGAACACTTGGTCTTTAGATTTCAAAACAAAAGCCCACACTTTTTAAAAGTAGTCGTCAATGAAAATAACAAAGTATGATGCATTGCCTAGTGTGCAAACATCAATATAAACTAAATCTAGAACATGTGATCTCCTATGAGGTCCAGAACTATGAATTGATACTCTAGCATGCTTTCCAACAAAACAATGAGTACAAGTATTTAAAGTTTTACCTTTCACTGGAAGAATGCTTCTTAGCTAAGACGCTTAATCCTTTCTCGCTCAAGTGACCAAGACGCATATGCCACAAATCAAAGAGGAATCATTAGCTATATTCAACTCTTTTTTATACAACTTTGCTTGCAACCGGTAGAGAATAGTGAGACTATTCTCTTCTTTAACAACAATGAGAGTTTCTTTAGTAATCTTGTATTTTTCACTATCAAAAGAAGTACATTACTCCTTTTGATCTAATGCCTTCACTGAAATCAGATTGAACCACATATCTGGAGCATGTCTAACATTCTTTAACTGCAACTTGCATCTCATGTTAGTTATAATGTCAATGATATTATACACCCGTTTATCTCCCAATTTGAGCTTGCCAAAATTTTTAACAGTATAAGAAGTAAAAATTTCACACCTCGGAATGACATGACATGAGGCACCAAAGTCCATAATCTAAGTAGAATCATCACAGACAAGATTAACATAATTTTCATCATATGTGATAAAAATATCTTCATAAATAATAGTAGCAATTTCTTTATCACTATCTTTACCTTTTTCTTCATTTTTTTCCTTGATTGTTCTCTTTTCAAGAACCTACAATACCTCTTGATATGCCCCGACTTGCCACAATAGTGACAAATGAACTCTTTTTTGGCTTGTACTTTTGTCTTGACTTGCTTCGACTCTGTGACTTGTCAGAACTGTAAGATTTTCTGCTTTGACTTCTCTCCCGTGACTCTGAAACAAGTGCTTCTGATAAGGAGGAGATATTAATCAAACTTCGCTCTCTTTTTCTAGCTTCTTCATTCAACATACTCTCTTTAACCATTGCTAACGTCAACTTCTCTTTTGGAACTGAATTAGTCAGTGTCACAACTAGAACTTCCTAACTATCAGACAAAGAACTCAGCAACAACAAGGCTTGCAACTCATCATTTAAAGAGATGTCATTATTTGTCAATTGGTTCACAGTCTCCTAAAATATGCTCAAGTGCTCTGGCATGGATTTACTTTCAATATATTTCATATTGACCAGCTTCATAATTAAGAATGCTTTGTTTTGCACATTCTTCCTCTCATATAATTCCTTCAATCTCTTCCACATCTTCTCGGCATTAGTTTCGGTATCAACATGTGGATACACACTAAGATCAAGTCATTGCCTAATTAAAGCAACTATCTTCCGATTCAACTTCTTCAATTTAGCATTGGATTTGGTACCTATGGATTTATCTCCCTCCACAAGATCATACAAGCTCTTGCTATATAGCATATCTTCCATGAGGATCTTTCAAATTGAGTAAGTTTTGGAATTTAATCCGACCATATTTGGTCTATGAGTATTTTCTTTCATTTAATCCGCACAAAAATAAGCAACCAAAGCTTTGGATGCCACTTTGTTGGAAAAAAAATCGATGTTTAGATAAGAACCTGTCTAACAACGGAAGCACCGCAATGATTTTTTCACAACCTATGCAATTAAAAAGGCAACTCTAAAGATACTCCAAGTAAAAAATATAATGGTAGAAATTAAATAATCAAACACTGGAATTTTATCATGGAAAAATTCCTAATAAAGAGGCACAAAAAATTCATGGGACCTAGTCTAGAAAATCTTCCACTATCAAAATAGTGAGTACACAATCAATCTTTCTAGTTGCATTAGGGCATCTCAACAATCAACAAAATATATCATCAAAATTGATGAAATCAATATAAACCTTTCACAAAGTGGGCACATCAAATTAGACAAAAAAAAAAGGTAATACAACTAATAAGTTATATTCTAATGTTCATATTTACACCAGAAACAACATACTAAAATTTTATAAGAAATATAATAAGTTTACTAATTTAATAGGATAAAAAAGGCACTGCTCTTTCCCCTTAATTTCTTCTTCTCTTTGGTTCCGATGAACCCTCTCTCTCGGTTCTTTTTCTTTCTTTTTCAAATGTGGGAGTTAATACTCTTTCCCCTAATTTCTTCTTTTTTTCAGCACGGATGAACATCTCTCTTAAAAACTACTTCTTCTTTCTTTTATTTATTTTTTTTTCTATTTTTTTGTTTTAAAGTTGTAGATCTTACTTGAGTTGGAAACTCACCAATATTTTTAGAGTTTTAACCAAATTTTTTATGTGCTGTTGGACAAATAAATTCCTAACTAATTTTATATTTAAGACAATTATATCAAAAAATATCTTTATAAACAAATCAATTCGCTTCAAGATGACGGAGACCAATCTCAGAATAACTCTTGAGAACTTTTAGAGAATAAAAATTTGTTAAAAAATAAAGTATCTGAAATCTCTTGAGGACCAATTTGAATGTTTATTCAAATTAAATTTAGTGAATTTAGGTTATGTAGATCCGAAAGATGTATGATCTCAAAGTGGGGAACCACATGAATGCAAGTGGGTTTGGGACCTGAAACTGATGAGTGATACAATGCCTCAAACAATGCTGCTTTAACAATAAAGATCTCTTACTGTGTTATTAAGAAACATGATCTGTTAGGCTTTCCCTCTTGGATGAAGAAATGGAACGGTAAACAGAGGATCAAATATTTTGTCTAGCTACTCAAGGCATGGTTTCCTGATGTTCGTGAGTAGGAAGGGACTATGGCATTTCAGGTGAGCCCAAAAACTATTCTTGAAGGGTTGAGAATTTTGTGCCATAGATGAACTGATCACTTGTGGAATCAAATTCCTTAACCGTTTTAGTTATAATCAAGCGTCTAAATGAAGTTGGGAAGAATCCTGCGAAGTATCATAAAGTTGCCTAAGTTGGTCAGTCAAGCTGGAATTCGTAAAAGGAGGACAAAAAAGGAGGTGTGTAAGTAAAGTATGTAATTTCCGATTGGATTAATGTTTGCAAAGAAACGTTCATATCTAGGGGTGAGCACGGGTTGGTTTGGTTCGGGTTTAAGGTAAAATTAGAACCGAACCGATCAAAAAGTAATTGGTTCGGTTTGGTTCGGATTTACGTTTTTTTGTGCTTGTACCCGAACCAAACCAAACCGATTAAGAGCGGATTGGTTCGGTTCGGATAGCGGGTACCCGATGATTTTGAAATTCATAAAAAAAAAAATTAAATTGGCAAATTTTTATCTTAAAAATTCAAGAAATACAATAAACATGTAACATCAACAGAAATAATGCAAACATATTAAATACGAAATACATTAAAAACTAAACTCATCAAAATCCAAACATATTAATAGTAAATAATCTTGTCTAATGAAAATATAAAAGTGCAATAGAAATATTAGAAGTTAAATACAAAAGTTTAGTGAATAATCTTTGAAAGAAGCTAAAACCAAAACACATTAAAATCTAAACATTAGTGAGATATGATTAGCGTTATGAGTTAGAAAACACATAAAAAGTCATATATATATATATGATCGGGTATACGGGTTGGTTCGGGTTCCGCACCCCCAAAACCGATACCCGAACCAATCATCAGCAAATGTCATTGGTTTGGTTCGGGTTGGACCCGATTACCCGTCGGTTCTAGAACCAATTTGATTGGTTTGGTTCAGGTTCGGGTGGGTAATCGGGTACCCGCTACCCGTGCTCACCCCTATTCATATCAAAGTACTTTTGTATAATTAATTTTGATTATAGTTGGATTGGTATCAACTTAATTTGTGTTAGAATAATTTTTGCCAAACTTGATCCATTATGGATTTATGGTAACTATGAACTTCTATTATTTTAGATTGAGACTGTAAGACACCCATTTTAGCTTTTAAGTTGTCATTGCAGCTTTGTGAAAACGGCTGTTTGAAATAACAATTTGAGTTAAGCGATGATGATGAAAAATACCTTAACATTTATTTTGGGCAACATAAGATATCAAATGTGCATTTGATGGATGAAATAAAATGGCTATCCAAATAAGTGTTAAGGATCTGTTTGATTTGCGTTTTTATTTTCTGTTTTTATTTTTAATATTTTTTATTTTTCAGATTTTGTAAGAAAAAAAAGAGATAGTGAAAACAATAAAATCCTGTTTTTCAGTTTCACCTCCTGATTTCTCTTTTTTCTTCATAAAATTCTGAAAACAGAAAACACTGAAAATTAAAACAGAAAATAAAAACACAAATCAAACACACCCTAAATTTTCCAGTGTTTTTAAAGAATTTCTCCCGCAGACGTATCGAGAGCCAAAAGCTATGCTTTATTGAGGGGATTTTGTTTTTTCCTTTAATTTCCTACTCTTGCTAAATTTCCGCTACACAATAGCGCCGATGATGTCACTTGATCCATGTTGATAAGTCTTTGTTGTTCTTGTTGCTGCAGCCACGCTTCTTTAACAGATGTCCTAACCAAACCCCTCCCAAAACATAGTCTAGCCAATATTCCAACATCAGGATTTATAACATGGCCGCACGATTTAATTTAGTTAACACCATGTCAACCAATAAGATAGTATGACACTACCTAAGTTGGCTAGACCAGAATCTAGACGCAAGATTGTTGCACAAATTTATAAAACAAACAAGTAGCCGCAACAGGCAACAAGAAAGATAAACAACCGATTGTAAAATGCTGATCCTGGCAAAGTTGGCAGTGTCTCAAAGAAACACACCTTAGGCAGTTAGCTAACTTAGACATCAGGCTCATCCAGCTCGTCTTGTGTTTTCTTCCTGTACTTGCGGTTCAACCTTTGAGAGCTCTTCTTAACATCTTCAATGGCTTCTCCTGGCATATCCTCCTCCATTGCACAAACATCAGTATCCTCATTCTCACCAGCTGCTATACTAACACTGAAAGCTCTTTTATTCTCCTTCCCAACATCCTCTTTTTGCTTTGAAACATTCTTATGCTCTACCATTGAAACATCACCGGATTTCTTCCTTGATATGAATGTAACCGATGGAAGATCATCCTCGGCATCCTCTCCCTGTGATCCGGTTCCAGCAGCAGCATTTGATGCCTTTAACTGCGAAAGGAAACTCATATACGCTGCCTTATTCGATTTATCATCAATGTCATCGTTGGAATCATCGAAAGTATATCGCGTGTATCTCGACGGATTTCGAATGTAATCTGGAACAGCTGAAGCAAATTCTTGTGCTTTTGATGGCTGCTCGAAAACTGCTTCTTCTTCAATCAAAGAAGTCTTCATTCGAACATCCCTCGTTCCTTCATATTCATCGTCCTCACCATATCTAACATCGCAATCAGGATCAAACCGAACACGTTTCTGGGACTTCTGTTCTGGAGGCTTATCCTTACTCTTCAAAATGGGCTTGAGATTAATACTATCGACACCACCGTCGCCACCGCCGGTGTCAGCCCCTGGTGCTGATTTATCAGAGACGTGCAAAGCATCAATTTTTTTAGCTGCTTCATCATCCTGCTTCAGCCTCATTTTTGCAGCCAAGTGGTTGGCACGTGGATCCCTCACGTGTTCTCCGAACCTAGATGGAAGAGCGTAGCAAGAATCAATCTCAACACCATCATCAGCTATATCCTTCATATAAACTCGATCCCCCTGGTTCTCTTTCCCAATTGCTTGTTTATCATATTTATCTTCCTCTTCCTGCACAAACCAATTGATTCAAGATTTTCAATCAAAAATATTATCTAAATTAAATATCTTAAATATTTAACCAGCAAAAATGGCACAAACCCTAGTTGATTCAAATGCAGCTATATTTTCAGCATCCGAATTTCAATTCGTGTAGGTTCCAATTGTAATTTCAAATATTCAGTGAAAATTGATCAAAATATAAAACAAGAGATAAGGGATTAGTAGTACCTCGTGATCAAGGGTGCAATCGAGGCCAATACCAGACCTAATTTGCCACTGTTCATCGTCGTAATCGTCGGGTTTGAGCTGAGTACGACGAAACCCCGCGTCACCATCTTCGTTATCGTCGTCTTCGTCGTTGAGATCATCGAGGTCATTCTCTAGCTGAACCCGGAAGCTGGAAGAAAAAGAGGAGGAGGTTGCGGCGGTGGACCATGCGGAGGGTTTAGGGTCGGGTTTAGGTTCGGATTGGTTGGATGGTGTGGAGTTGATTTCGTCGTCGGCGAGGGACCAGAGAGAGGAGAGAGAAGAAGGGGAGGTTGAAGAAAGAGGAAGAGAACCGAAGGCTTTGTCGACGCGGACTCTGAAACTGTCTTCCATTGCTATCGATGCCTAAGCTAATGCTTCGTTCAGGTTTAGTTTCGTTGGTGATGTGGCTTGTGTTGTGAATTTGCGGCGAAAGGGATTTGTATTGGGTAAGGCCCAATGTTAGTCTAATCGATTGATTGAATTATAAATGTAAACCTAAATATATATAGAGTATTATCTATGAATGATAAAAATAAAGATAAGATAAAATAAGAAGATAATATAAAGATAAGATAAGATTAAAATTATAATTAAATTTATGTATTTTATTATACTAATTTTATGAACTGTAAGACTTTTTTATTATTGTCATAGACTAAGATAAAAGAATGATTTAATAAACTTTCTAATTCATATAGAGAGGATCATGTAATACGTAATGCAAAGAAAGTAAAGAAAAGAGAAGGAAAAATAACGTTTTCTTAAGAGGTCTCTCTTATTCTCAGAAACAAAGATTAGATGTTAGGAAATAAGAAAGAAGCATAGAGAGAAGATCCACAAAAAAGATTTTTTAGTGAAGCTGTGAAAGGAAGAAAGTAGCCAATCATAGCAAATAAAGATAATAGTTTTCATCATCGTCATTGAAAGAGGATGATAAAAAGATGAAGGGTGCAGAAAAAGAAAATACTAAAAGTAAGAAAGAAGAGAAAAAACAAAAATCAGAAATAAGAGTAGAGAAAATTAATGGCATTTTTAATTTTGTGATCAATGAGGCTGCAATAAAAAATCTGAGACATTTTTGGTGGGATACCTTCATTGTCAAGCTAATAGGGAGAAAGATTTCATTGGCAGCACTAACTAGGAAGTTGGAGGCGGAAAAACAAGGAAGCATTGAAGCGATTAACCTAATTAGGTAATGATTTTTTCGTTGTCAAATTTTTCTCTCAAGAAGATTTAGACTTTGTTGTAACGGAAGGTCTTTGGAAGATCTTCGATCACTACCTTACTCTAAGATTTTGGAAACCTGATTTTAATCCTACGGAGGCTACCATAGATACAGTGGCAGTGTGGGTGAGACTTTCTAGACTAGCTATTGAGTACTATGAGCAAGAGATGTTGGAGAGAATTGACAACATAGTAGGTAGAATTCTGAGGGTGAATTCTAATACGATAGATAAGTGCAAAAGCAAGTTTGCAAGGCTTTATGTAGAACTTGACCTCACTAAGCTTCTAGTATCTCAATACTCCATTAGTGGACTTAGATACAAGGCAGAATATGAAGGGAGCTATAATATATGTTTCGCATGTGCCATTGTGGGACATGAGAAAGCTAACTGCCTTGAAAATAAAAATCCAGCACAATCTAACCAATCTACTACAATTATAGCGATCAAGGGAGGAGAAAAATCAACAGAGGAAGACAGTGCAAGGAGGAGAATAGTCAAAAATAATGAATGAAATTCAATTCAAGGAAATGACAAAAAAGTAATAGAAAGAGAGATTGACCCATATGGTCCTTGGATGATGGTATAGGAGCCAATACGTGGTAAGACAGCAAAAAAGATTTGAGGTTGGTACAACTGTACAAGTAGTGGGATGAATAGTAATGAGAGAAAGAAAGAAAAGCAAAAAATGATAAGTACTAAGTTTGCAATATTAGGGGAGGAGGTTCCAATTGTTTTTTCACCTAATAATGTAAATACAGAGAATAATCTCCTAAAAAAATACAATAAAGAGATCTCAACCATTTTTCACCTCTAAAAATACACCAAATCAAATTGTTCGGCCAAATAAAGAAAACAATGGCCCAATTAAAAACCTAATTACAACAACCCAACCAAAAAAGAACACCAACAAAGTTAATAGCCATAGAATCTATATGACTAAACCAATGAATGACAATACCATACAAATACAACCTAGTCCAATAACCAAAGATACCACTAATGAACCTATAAGACAACCACAACTCAAGAATCTTAATAACAAACCTCCTAAAATACAACAACTGAACGACCCATAAGATTCACCTGACCATATCATGACCTCACCTGATCAATTCTATGAAGGAACTGTCATCCCAGAAACAGTGAAAATGGAAGAGGAGATTGAAGAAATACTGATGCGTGAGTATCTTGTCTATCTTTTCCTAGTGAATTTGCATCTAAATTGTTGAGTTTAATTTAGAATTAATTATATTTTAGCCACTATAGATGCTATTTTGAGTTTTGTGCAATTTTATTCATTTTAGGCAGCATTTAGAGGGATTTGATGAAGTTTCTGCAGAGAAAAAGAAGAAACCAAAGAGATGACCAGCGAAGACCAACGCGGACGCATGGCTCACGCGACCGCGCGGAATGGAGAAATTGCAATGACGCGATCGCGTGCCTGACGCGAACACGTGGACTGGAATCTGCACAAATGACGCGAGCGCATGGACGACGCGGACGCATCACATACGTGATCTGCAATAATACAGAAAACGCTAGGGTGATTTCTGGGCTGTTTTGACCCATTTTCCAGCCCAGAAAACACAGATTAGAAGCTGCAGAATGGACAAAGCAAGTGGTCCCCACCCATCAACTGAAAATCTGTTAATTAATTCGAATTTAAATTCAAATCTTATCTTTTAGGAAAAGATATTATTTTTATTTTTAGATAATTAGATTTTAAATTAATTAGGATTAGTTATAAATAGGGGAGACTTCTCTTCTATTAGGTACATGACATTAAATTAAGGGGATTTTATTAGGAAATTCTATACAAATTTACATTCTACATTCCATGAGCAACTAAACCTCCACTATTAAGGTTAGGAGCTCTGTCTATTTGTATGGATTGATTTTATTACTTTTTCTATTTTAATTTATGTTTTGGATTTATATTTAAGAATTGTTTTCGTTCTTTATCTTATGAATTTGGGTGGAACGGAAGTATGACCCTCTTTCTACTTGAGTTCTTGTATAACTTGGAAAAGCTCTATACTTAAACAACAGCTTGAAAACATATTCTCCTAAATTCTAATTATCTGGATTTAACGGGATACGTGACATATAATCCTTTTATTATTTGGGTAAGTAGAGTTTTTGTAGCATGCAAACTGGAATTTGATCATGTACCCTTTAATTGGAATTAATTGACCAAGGAATTGGCAGTTAATGAATTTTAGAGGATACTAGGAAGGTCTAAGGAATTAGGGTCTAGTCACATATAGTTTGCCATAAATTAAATCCTACATAATTAAAATAGTTAGTAAGAAAAGTTAATCCGGAAAAATAGATAACTCTGAAGTCTTAACTGTTTATCCATATTTTATTCCCAATTTATTTAATTGTCTATACTTTTGATATTCTGAATTCGAACTTAAACCTTTTGATCCATCAATCCTCGTGGGATCGACCCTTACTCACGTAAGGTATTACTTGGTACAATCCGGTGCACTTGCCGGTTAGTAGTGTGGGTTGTAAAATTCTGCATCAAGTTTTTGGCGCCGTTGGCAGGAATTGATTGTGATTAACAACTATTAGTTGTTTGATTGTTTAGATTAGACATTTTAATTTTAATTTAAAAAAATTTGTTTTATTATTTTTTAAAAAAATAAAAAATAAAAAATAATTCCTTTCTTCCGTTTTTTTTCCTGTTTCCTGTTTCCTTTTTTTTTTATTTTACTCCTTTTTATTTTTTTTCCTTTCTCTAAAAAAAAATTTCCTTGTTTCGCGTTAGTAATCCCCCTCCCCTGTTTCATTTTCTTTAAATTTTTTTCTCTTTTTTCTTTTATTATTTAAAAATAATAAAAAAAATTTTTAGCACTAATATTTTTCTTAATTTCTGAAATTAAGTTTGGTATTTCCTAGTTAGTTTTATTTTAATTCTTAGAATTCTGTTTTTTTTCTTCTTTGCTTTCCTATTTACCACATGGTGCGTTTAATCGTTTTTGGTGTCTTGTGCTGAGAAAAAAATAATGGAGAAAGATTACGTGGGTTACTACTTACACCCAAGTAGTGATTCATACTATGGTGGATGGAGGAACTATCAAAATTTTTCGTTGGCAAAGCCAATACCAAAGAAACTTCAGTGCTCCATGTTCCAACTACCAAGAACCATCATCTTTCTACCCATGTCAAGAGCCACCATCAGATATTGAGACTTCTCAGAAGAAGAGTGTTATGGAAGTAGAAACTCTTAATGATATTCTTTCCCAGAACAAGCTTATGACTCAGCAATTAAGTCTACTTGCTCAGCAGATGAGTGGCATGCAAGTCCCAACTATCAACACCCAACACCCAAATTTTGAGTGGGGAGAGCAACCTCAGAGGCCACAAAATTTTAATCATAGTTCTCAGAGTATTTTTCAACAGAATAGTTCTAATAACCACCAGTTTCAGTCTTCTCAGCCCCAACAGAACAATGATTTGGAAGTAATCTTGAAAAGTTTTATGCATGAAACCAGAGCCTCAATAAAAAACTTGGAAGTGCAAATGAGTCAAATAACCAAGCAATTAGAAGAAGAGGAAGATGCAAAACCTCCAATGCCCTTGGTAAGTAATGAAGAAGAGATTGCATTAGAAGAAAGCTAACAAGAGGAAGAGGTTGAAATTGAGGAAGCTTGCAAAGAAGTAGAAGAATTCAAGGAAGAACACAAGGAAGTGAAACTTGCAAGACCTCTTCCAAAGCCATCACCATCCAATACAACATTCAAGTGGGTAAAATTCATATCCTTAATCCTTACCTTCCCACTTGAATATGGGCTACTAGAGACGGATGGTCAACTTAGAGCTCTTTGTGGTATTAAGAGTAAGAGGAAGACGGTTAGTGGCAAGAGATGTCAAGCAAGGTTCAATATGGTTGCATGCTCCAAATCGAAGTGTAAGGATTGGTGTAGAGCTCACTTAAATGGGTCTAGAAGGTAGTTTGGATGTCTCTGTGAGAATCCAGATTGCTTGCCACCAGGTGGAAATAATGGTGATCCACAAGAAGACGGACGTAAAAGCAAGATTTGGGACCCTAGAATTCATTCCCACAATCAACTCTCTTGGGGCCTTGTCACTTACTTCAATTTGCTCAAAGGCATTATACGCCTGGTTTGGGATCCCGGTAGCCATTGGAATTACAAACATTGGTGGAGATTCCTGGATCAGTACAAGCATAAGCCACCATGACAAGGAGCTCACCAGATGTCCAACTTAAGGACTTTAACTAAAAGTGCTTGGTGGGAGACAACCCACCGTGGTATGATCGTTTCTTTCCATTCTTAGTTATTTTTCGTAGTAGTAGTTTCTGCATTTATTTTATTCTTATTTAGTTCTTACTAATTTTCTGATCATGCAGCTATGTTCTCCCAGGAACCGAACACCTCAAGTTATATAAAAAAATGCCACGCGACGCGACCGCCTCAGCGACGCATCCGCGTCGCAAGGAGAGGGGAAAAAAATAAAAAGGAACAGAGAGTCACGCTAAAGTGTGGCTGGAGGCGTGCCAGTGGCACAAATCGCCCAACGCGACCGCATCGCCGACGCGTCCGCGTCATGTGGGAATATTAGCCCCCACGCAACCGCGTGACCAACGCAGCCGCGTGCCCTGATTTTCGACGTAAAAAAGGTGCACAATCAAATATTGTGCTGGAGTGGTGATGGCTTGGTGCTAGACGCATAATCCCTATCACGCGAATGCGTTGCCGACGCGTCCGCGTCACTTCCTTCTGAAGCCACTCACGCGATCGCATGCCCCACGCGATCGCGTCACCCCAAATTTGGCAAATATTTAAATTCGAACAGAGAGTTGTGCAGGCGCGAGGCTGCACTCGCGCCCGAAGCATAACATGGGTCACGCGACCGCGTGACCGACGCGACCGCGTCAACTAACTAAAACGCAATCACGCGAACGCGTGCCCCACGTGGCCGCGTCGCTTGCGCCACACTAGTTCGCCGCCCAGTTTTCTTTCTCTCTCTCTCCAATCCTAATTCTCTCTTATTCTTTTATCCTTTTACTTTTCTTTCCTCATAATATTTATCTCTTTCTATTTTCAGTTCTTATTTGCTTGAGGAAAAGCAAACCTTTAAGTTTGGTGTTGACGCTGCGCTTATTGGTTTTCTGGCACAAAAGGGAGGCGAATCATCTTCATTGAGGAGCACAACCTGAAGAATAAAGCGACAGCTAGGATAACTAAGGTGATTAAGTTCCTTTCATTTTTATTCCTCCTTTCTTTTTCTATGTTATATTTCGGTTTTCTGCTATTTTACTTTGTCTGTTGCATGATCTTTTATTAGTTAGAATCCTAGGATTAGTTTTCTTTTAATTGCTTTAATGCTGAAAAGATGTTTCATGTACCACTCACTAAACTTGAATCTAAAAAGAAAAGAAAAGAAGTGATGTATTGCATGAGAAATTGAGTTTAATTCTAAGAATAGTCTTATTTACTTAAATGTGGTGGTATTTTCTGTGATTTTTGAATGCATGATATGAACAGTGCATATTTGAATTTGAATCAAGGGATGTTGATGTATAAGGAACAGGAATTTAGAGAATTATTATGACTTCTCTGAAATAAACAAAAATTTAATCCTTGAAGCAAAAGAAACAGCAAAAAAAAATCATTATATAAATAAATAAATAAATAATAATAAAAGCAAGGTCCAAGGCTCTGAGCATCAATGACTAGGGAGGTAGACATATTAAAAGCTCAAAGAGTTGTTTCCCTAGTCATATGCTTTTGGTGTGATTGTGTCAAGTAATCCTTGAGACAGAACACTTAGAGTCGAGACCAAGTGCGTTTAACAGAGTATGCCAAAGGCTTTGAGCACCACTGTCTGGGAGTAATTGAAAGAAAAATTAGAACTCGAAAAGAGTTCCCCAGTTAAGTGCTTGTGGTGTTTCTGTGTCAAGTAATCCTTGAGACAAAACATTTAAAGTCACGGCTAGGCTCAAGGTGCAAAGCACGAAAGAAAAATAAATTAAACTAAATTTTGTTGTGTTCAAGGAATAAACTGAAATATAAAAGATCAGAGAATTCATAATATTATCTGGATTCTAATTCCAAATGACAATGACATCCTTCTGATTTAAAGGAGAGTGAGATGCCAAATCTATTCAGGATTACAGTTATAAACCCCACTATAAAAAGAGACATGAGCTTAATCGAACTCTCATTCTCATGCAAATTCACATCATAAGCTTATATTAGTTTTGGTTGCTTGAGGACAAGTAACAGTTTAAGTTTGGTGTTGTGATGCGTGAGCATCTTGTCTATCTTTTCCTAGTGAATTTACATCTAAATTATTGAGTTTAATTTAGAATTAATTATATTTTAGTCACTATAGATGCTATTTTGAGTTTTGTGCAATTTTATTCATTTTAGGTAGCATTCAGAGGGATTTGATGAAGTTTCTGCAGAGAAAAAGAAGAAACCAAAGAGATGACCAGCGAAGACCAACGCAGACGCATGGCTCACGCGACCGCGCGGAATGGAGAAATTGCAATGACGCGATGGCGTGCCTGACGCGAACGCGTGGACTGGAATCTGCACAAATGACGCTAGCGCGTGGACGATGCGGACGCGTCACATACGTGATCTGCAATAATACAGAAAACGCTAGGGTGATTTCTGGGCTGTTTTGACCCACTTACCAGCCCAGAAAACATAGATTAGAAGCTGCAGAATGGACAAAGCAAGTGGTCCCCACCCATCAACTGAAAATCTGTTAATTAATTCGAATTTAAATTCAAATCTTATCTTTTAGGAAAAGATATTATTTTTATTTTTAGATAATTAGATTTTAAATTAATTAGGATTAGTTATAAATAGGGGAGACTTCTCTTCTATTAGGTACATGACATTACATTAGGGGGATTCCATTAGGGAATTCTATACAAATTTACATTCTACATTCCATGAGCAACTAAACCTCCACTGTTAAGGTTAGGAGCTCTGTCTATTTGTATGGATTGATTTTATTACTTTTTCTATTTTAATTTATGTTTTGGATTTATATTTAAGAATTGTTTTCGTTCTTTATCTTATGAATTTGGGTGGAACGGAAGTATGACCCTCTTTCTATTTGAGTTCTTGTATAACTTGGAAAAGCTCTATACTTGAACAACAGCTTGAAAATATATTCTCCTAAATTCTAATTATCTGGATTTAACGGGATACGTGACATATAATCCTTTTATTATTTGGGTAATTAGAGTTTTTATGGCATGCAAACTGAAATTTGATCAAGTACCCTTTAATTGGAATTAATTGACCAAGAAATTGGCGGTTAATGAATTTTAGAGGATACTAGGAAGGTCTAAGGAATTAGGGTCTAGTCACATATAGTTTGCCATAAATTAAATCCTACATAATTAAAATAGTTAGTAAGAAAAGTTAATCCGGAAAAATAGATAACTCTGAAGTCTTAACTGTTTATCCATATTTTATTCCTAATTTATTTAATTGTCTATACTTTTAATATTCCGAATTCAAACTTAAACCTTTTGAACATTTCAAAACCAATTTCTGCTTGCCTAACTAAGCCAATCAATCAATCATTGTTGCTTGATCCATCAATCCTCGTGGGATTGACCCTTACTCACGTAAGGTATTACTTGGTACGACCCGGTGCACTTGCCGGTTAGTAGTGTGGGTTGTAAATTCCGCATCAAATACCTGAACCCAAACCTCCGAATCTATATCCTATAGACATTGCCATTATGATTGAAGCAACCTTATTCTAAGGAAACTTAATCATATTGGCATTGAAGGAAGTGATCTCAATATGAAAGATGGTGATTCAAGAAAGGAAGAAAATGGTGAAGAGGAAAACAATAAGATCGAAATGAATGGGAGGGTAAATGATGAATATACAAAGGATGAGAGCTTTTGGAGCATTGAGGTATATTCCAACTTTCCTTAGTCTTTATTATTATTTTTAGTTGGAATTGTAGAAGCACTGCTCAAAGAGTATATGAGAATTTATAATCCGGATGTTGTTATTTTAATTGAAACTAGATGTAATGGAGATCAAGTCATGAGAGTTATAAGAAGGAATGTGTTTGATTTTAGTCATGTAGAAGAAGCGGAAGGCTTTAGTGGAGGTATATGGGTGTTATGAAAAGATCCTAGTATCTCTATTATAGTGAAAAGGTCACAAAAATATTGTGTACATAAAAATATCAAAAGATAATAATAGGAGCTAGATGATTATAGCAGTGTATGCTAGCCCTAATGAGAGAGTTAGAAAGGATGCATAGAGGGACCTAAAATCTATAGTTGCCAACATGATGGAAGAATGGTTAATTATGGGAGACTTTAATGAAATAGCCTGCTCGTTAGAAAGGAAATGAGGAGGAAGATGTGATGTTAGTGTTTGCAAAAGATTCCAAAGATAGATAAATGAGTGCTACCTTGTTGATTTGGATTTTGTTGGCTCTAAGTACACGTGGAGAGGGCCACAGTGGGAGGATCTTGAGAGAGTTTACAAGCGATTGGATAGAGCTCTATCTAATGCCAGTTGGAGAACTTGGTTTGAAGAAGCTAAATTTGAGGTACTCATGAGAACGAACTCAAACCATTACCCCCTGTTAATTACTACGGAACCACCCTTGCCAAAGAATAAAAATAGGTTGTTCCACTATGAAACTATGTGGAATCTCCAACCGGATTTTGAGGAAGTCATCAAAGAGAGTTGGAACTTGGGTGTGCCTTTTATACCTACCCTTGCTAACATGACATAACGACTAAAATGGTGGAATGTAGAGATTTTTGGCCATGTTGTTAGGCAGAAAAGGAGGCTGATGAACAGAATTTGTGGTATACAAAGTGCTCGAGACTATGCTAGTAATACTTTTCTACCGAAAGTTAAAGAAGCAACTTATGAAATGGGTGGTTGAAGGGGATAGAAATACACACTACTATCATATCAAAACCATTATTAGGAGAAAAAGAAATAAGGTCCTAAAGTTAAAGAACTCAGACGAAAAGTGGATCGAAGGAGCTGAGACTTTAGAGAAAATGGCAGTTGACTATTTTAAATGGCTGTATAAGGAAGAGAATACAATAGCACAGAACCTCGATATGACTAAGAGCTATCCATCGTTGGAGTAAAAAAATAGTTTTATCTAGAAATAATCCCAATTGGGGAGAAAATAAGAAGAGCCATCATTAACATTGGCTCTCTAAATGTGCTAGGTTTGGATGGTTACCCTGCCATATTCTATATTGAGAACAGGGGGTTGATCAAGAGTAGTGTGGTGGAACATGTTAGGTTGATATGGGAGGAACCAGAAAATATAAAGGAGCGAAATGGCATGCTGATATCCCTTATACCAAAGGTCTATATACCTGAGTTTATGTCTCAATTTCAGCCTATATCTCTTTGTAATGTCATTTACAAGTGTCTCTCCAAGATTGTAGTTGAAAGACTAAAATCTACCTTAAAGGACCGAATTGCTCTACATCAATTCAGTTTTGTTCTTGGCCAAAAATACAAGATAACATAATGATAGCAAAGGAGTTGACACATGTCATGAAGAGAATGAAAGGGAAGACGGATTTTATAGCGATTAAATTTGATTTTGAAAAAGTCTATGATAGAGTGAGGTGGTCTTTTATTGAAGAGTGCTGGAAGGAGTTTGGGGTGAATGAAAAGCTGCTAAGAATCATTATGGACAGCATCACTACAGTGAATTATAGTGTATTATGGAATGGAGACAAAATAAAAAAGATTAACCCTATGAAAGGGATAAGACAAAAAGACCCATCCTCCCCTTATATCTTCATGATAGTATGGACAAACTCTCACAATTAATTGAAAAAAATGGTAATAACTAATAAGTGGAGACCTATGAAAGTTGGTAGGAAGAGGCCTATGATATCACACCTTTTTGCAGATGATTTATTAGTGTTTGTAGAGGCTAAAGAGGAGAAGATCAAAATAGTGATGGAGGTAATAACTTTGTTTCTGAGTTGAAAGTTAATAGTGCTAAAACTACAATAGTTTTTTTTTTCAAAAATGTCAATTTGATGGATAGAAAAAAGAGTACATAGAGTTGATAAAGAAAGAGTTGATAGAAAAAGACTGAGAGAGAAAATGGTATAAAAATCAATGCCTTAAGTTTTTATTTGTCTCAATATTTTTTAAAAATACAAAATACATGTTATTTATGGATAATTGTGTGTAACTGTGTTTTTTATAATTTTTTGTCTCACCAAACAAACACCATACACATACCACTATCACTGCGTCTATGTCTTGATGGATATGTTCACCAAAAACAAATATTACCTAATTGCTTAGGCAAGTATTTGGGTGTAATAATAACAGATCATAAGAAAGGAAATGAGAAGTTTAAAACTGTGTTACAGAGAGTTCATAGAAAATTAAAGGGTTGGAAGGCTCAATGTCTCTCTTTTTGGCGGGTAGAATTACTTTAACAAAAGCAGTCTTGAGTCTACCAGCGAACTATGAAATGCAGCACAGTAACGTTCCAAAAGGTATTTGTGCAGAATTGGAAAAAGCTCAAAGAAGTTTCGTTTGAGGAGGTCAACTAAACCAAAGAAAAATTTATCATGTGAGGTGGGACACTTATTATCTTAGCAAACAAATGAGAGGACTTGGATTCAAGAGGCTTGACACCATAAATGAAAATTTTTTAATGAAGCTAATATGAAAAATATTCTCAAAACCAGAAGTTCTATGAGTTAAAGTAATCACCCAGATCTTACTAGTAATGTAACTAGAAATTATAAGAATCTCAAATCAAACTTTATCTCCTAGTTAAAATTGGAGGCTACAAATCAAATTGAAAGAATCATGTATGAAGCATATATATATATTTAAAAGTAATAAAAGTATAAAAATTACTTGTTTAAATAGTCAAAATTTAAAAGTAAAGTTGGATAATTATGTGTATTAGGAAGCTAATAGAGTCATGAATTATTAGTACGAAGCATTGTTTATATAAAGGCACATATGCCTTATGAATTTTGTGTCTTTTATGAAATGAAAAATGTATTCTGAGAATTGAGAGGTGTTCATTGATTTTTTATTTCATGAGTGTTAGTGAGTTTTAGAGATAAAAAAATATGATAACGCTATTTATGTGAATAAGTGATTTTGGGACTAATATAATGTGGATATTATACTTATAATGTGTATTTATAAATAAAAAATCCAAAAAATGTATTATTTAATATTATATATATTTGTTTTAAAAAATCAAAATTTTTATAAGGATTTTAATATTGGTTGAGTAATAATACACACAAGTAACAACATTAATGAGGTCGGCCAATCGATATCTATCTACAATTCTATACTATGCAGCGGGTGAGAGAGATAGGATTATTATGTTATGCATCATTTCTTCTAGTAAATCGAGGGATTAATATGTGTGTATGTTTTTTTTTCTAACGCAAAAAACTCCAAAAAAAATCCAACGATTTATATATGTTTTTTTTTTGCCAAATAAATCGTTGGTTCTGTCTACGTTTTATTGTAAAACTTAAGATTTGTAAAAATAATTTGTTTTTAGGACAATCTAGTAGTTTTAGAATGCAAATAGTTTAAATAAGTAAATTATTCAAAATAATTTAATGTCCAAAAAAAAGATGTATAATTTTAATTGAATTTTTATCATCATAATTAAAAAAATTCTAGATTAATTAGAATAGAATGATAAATAAATTTTTAAAAATTTACATCGAACATATTTGCATTTAAAAAAAATATCAATAAAATTTTGTATAATAACTGACGAAGAAATATATTACTTTTAGATTAACTTCTATAATCAAAATACAAATTTTTAATTTAAATATAACTTATCTATATTTGTTATTAGAAAAGATTTTATTGATATTTTTTTTCGATGACTAATCTATTTGAAGTATAAATCTTCGTAGACTTTTATAAGTTTACTCTAAATTATAATGTGATAACATGGAAAACTAGAAAAAAAAACTAAAATTATACCAAAAAAAGAATAAAAAACAAAGACAAAAAAACATCGAAAAATATATACAACAACACATTCGATAACGAAATATTCAAAATTAGGAAAACTAATCATCCAAAATTAAGAAAAAGAAGAAGAAGAAGGGCATCACAACTACGACAGACGTGGGGAGGAGGAAAAGAAGAAGCGACAACAGACGCAAGACGAAGAAGAAGGAGGAGGAAGAGGAAGAAGAAGAAAGTCAACGTCGTCGACGATCTGTGACTCGCACCGATAGAGGGGGAGAGGTGGTTGCGACTCCTACGGTGACGATGACGATGTGGGGGATGTCGCTACATGGACGGCGCAAGTGTCTTCCTCGCTGATTCTTCCTTCTTGAGTACCCCCTGGAACAATGGTGGCTGCCCGTGACGGATCTTCGAACGACGTAGCAGCAGCTTTCTTCTCCTTCATGATGGCTCCTGCGTCAACGTCAATGGCTGCGGTAGACTACAACAAGAACGATGGGTGACAAAACTCTTGACGGTGTGACACCAATGCGGTGGTGGCACGACGAATGGCTCTACGGAGGGCTTAAGATAAAGGGTTGCTTGACGTGGGGGGCTTAGGTGGAAAGGATTAGGATTTGTGTGGTGGTTCTTTTACTGTGGGTGAGAATGGAATTAAAATTAGGGTAGTTTTTGAGAAGTAGATTGTTTTTTTTAGAGAAAGTATACGGAGATAACAAACAAACCTGCCAACTTAAACAATTCCTTTAATAACTAATTTAAATTTTTTTAAAAATTAGAATTTGAGGTTTTGAATAATTAGAATTTGGCAAATAATCTCCCTACAAATCCTAATTCCTTTCTCTCAAGCCCCGCAGTCACTCCTAACCACATGCCGTGTCGCTTCATCGCGCCTCCACCACACCACCGTAGCACCAACAAGAGTTTACGCACTCCCAGTGGTTGTTGCAAACCGCTGCAACCTCCACCATTGACACAGGACTCCTCGCAAACAAGAGCAACATGCCATCGTACCGCTGCTTCATCGATTGGCGATCACTCCCCCTCCTCGGTGATGAAACCATCCCCAACCATCATATCCCCCTAGTCGAGCTGTTGTTGTTGCGTCGCCATTCTCACGCGAGCTGTGCATGCGGTCCTTCATGTTGTTCACGTCACCGCTGCAGGGAGAAGGCGTGAGTGATATGATCGCGCTCTCTTTCTTCCATCACGCTACAATGGGCCCATCTTCCCTCCCGTTGCCGTCCTACCTGCGTCGCCATGTCTTTTTCTTCTTCTTCTATTGTGATTTTGATTTTTTTCTATGTGATTTGGATGTATTTTCATGTAATTTGAATATTTTTTTTAATATAATTTGGATATTTTTTGGTATATTGTGGATATTTTTCCGTCCCTTAGTAGAAAATATATTGGAGTTTAGAATGTGGATGTTTCTTTTACAAAGAAAGAAACATCCAATTAAAAAAAATATTCACAACCGCTTGAAAATAAATTGAGTAAAGTATCTTTTTTGTCTCCAACGTTTGAGATACATCCTATTTGTGCCCCTAACGTTTATAAAAGTGATTTAATATTATCTTACCGTCAATTATATTAACAAGTCAGATTGTATTTTTCAATTTTTCTCACTTGGATATATTCATTCTCAATTAGGTCTCATTTGGATGTGTTCAATTTTAATATTGTACCCACTATTTGTGTTCAGGTTTAATTATATCCATAAAAGTGAATTATGTGAATGTTGTTGGGATTAGTTTCAACTTTTGATGAGCTATTTCCCGGAATGGATCATTAATTCTATCTCAAACATTTGTATTCTAACTTCAAGAAGAGATTTTTCAGAACTCCAACTAAAGTTCATTATGTGTAATTGAGGATAGAATAACATTGAATCACTTTTATAAACGTTAAATATACAAATATGGCGGTTTAAATGTTAGAAACACAAATAGGACTTACTCCAAACGTTAAGAGATAAAAACGATACTTTACTCAGATGAATTTAATGTAATTTAGATTTTTTTGATGTGATTTGGATATTTTTTATGTAAGGTTTATGTTTTTTTAATATAATTTGATTTTTTCGCTATAATTTGGATATATTTTTATACCTTAATAGGAAATGTATTGAGATTTAGGATGCGAATATTTCTTTTACAAAGAAAAAACATCCACCACTCTTTGAGAATGAATGAATTTAATATGATTTTAATTTTTTTCGATTATATAATTTAGATTTTTTTTTATATATTATAGATTTTTTTATGCAGAAAAGCTCTGCATACAAGCGCTAACCACTTGTATGCTTTACAAGTTACTTAAAACCCTAAAACCTAAAACGCGCTCCAATGGTTACGTCATATACACGCGCTATATATAACTACCAAATTTAAAAGATTTGTTTCCTTTCTTCGTTCTTCTTCTCCTTCTTCTTCTTATGGTTCTTCTTCTTCTCGTTCTTCTCTCCTTATTTGTAGATTTGTTTCGTTCTTCGTTCTTCTCCTCGTTTTCTTCTTCTTCTCGTATTTTTTTTCTCATTCTTCTCTCTTTTAACTCCAGCTTCGTTTTCTATCAATTTTTGTTTACTGAAATCAAAGTTTGGATTCGTTTTGAAGATAATGGTTGATTCAACGTCAGATTCTCAGCTGAATCAGGGCAAAGTGGATTATGAATTTGAATCTAACGAAGTTCCTGAGGTTTGATTTACATACGTTTACTCTGAATTTTGCTGTAGTAATTTGTATAGCATTGTGTAGCTGAATAATTCGTGAACATTGACTGTGAGACTAACGCGTCAACATAAATCTGTGGATTGAATGTAATGTATTAGTTTTGATTGATTATCTGGAATTTATAGGAGATGCTCAGGTGTAGATCAGAGCTTTCTTTGGGTGTATTTGTTTCGGTAGTATGGGTGTATTTACATTTATGGTTTTTTCTGTTATTTTTAGCTGTTGTTGTCGTTCGGGTGTATTATATCAGACATGATTGGGTGTTTTTTTATTTTTTGTGACGGTGTATTCTGCAGCATGTGTGTTTACAACTTATGGCTTTTATTTTCATTTTAGTTGAGTTGGTGCCCGTTTGGGTGTATTATATTTGCAATAGTTGGGTGTATTCACAGTTTTTGACATGGTGTATTGTGCAGTCTCTCTCGGTTGTTGATGACGAGCTTGTTCCGAAGGTTGGAATGACCTTTACCACCCTTGAAGATGCTGGAAAATTTTACAGGAACTACGCCAAGGCTGCAGGTTTCTCTACAAGAGTTCGGTGCACAAATAGGAAGGAAAATGAGATTAAGAATCAACTAATTACATGTAGCAGAGAGAGAAAATGGAAATCTAAAATATCTCCGACCGAGAAGACCAATCTGACAGCCGGTCTAAACTGTCCTGCAAGAATTCATATACACACATTGAAGGATGTCGGTGCTTGGATCATTTCAAAGGTTGTGCTGGATCATTCACACCCCTGCTGTCCAAGTAAAGCAGAGATGCTCAAACAGCACAGGGAATTAAGCATGTCCATTCGTCGTACAATAGAGAATAATGAAGAGGCCGGTATTAGACCAAGCAAAACCTACCAATCATTTGTTGCGGCTGCCGGGGGTCACCGCGAGTTAAAAGTTATCGAAAAGGACGTGAGGAATTACATTACCAGGAAAGTGCGGAATATTTCCGAACAAGAAGATGCAAAGGAATTCGGGAAATATTTGTTAAGGATGAAAGAGAAGAATCCGAATTTCTTTTTTGAGCTCAAACTCGAGGAGGATCAATCGATTAAGCTGGCTTTTTGGGCCGATGCAAGAAGCAGAGCTGCCTTTGAGTATTTCAGAGACGTCATTTCATTCGACACCACCTACAATACAAACAGGTAACAAACTGCCCCTGTTTATGATGCTAAATTAATGTATTTTTATAAATCCGCAGCAGAGGTGTATATTGGCTGTTTCTTTGGGTATATACGAAGCATTTGTTGGGGTGTACCTAATGAGTTTGCATTTTGCACTATGGTAATTTGTTTCAGGTATAATTTGGTCTGTGGTTCTTTTGTCGGGGTGAATCACCACGGTCAGTCAACACTTCTCGGATGCTCTTTGATGAAGAACGAAGAAATTGAATCATTCAAATGGTTATTTCAATGCTGGCTTCGTTGCATGGGAGGAAACGCTCCGAAAGGGTTTCTCACCGATCAGTGCGCATCAATGAAAAGGGCTTTAGAGGCCTGTATGCCAACAACAATTCACCGTTGGTGTATTTGGCACATCATGAAGAAGATTCCAAGCAAATTAAACGGGTACAAGGGACATGCCGATATTGAACAAGAAATGAGCCAAGTTGTTTGGAACTCTCATAGCAAAGACTCATTCGATAGGAATTGGAATGATTTTCTGCTGAATTTTGGTCTTGCGGACAACAAGTGGCTTTCAGGTAATGTTTTTTTAAAATCTACAACAGAAGTGTAAATTGCATGCTTTATCGGGTGTATTCACAATCTGTGTTTGGGTGTATTCTGCAGATCTGTATGAAGACCGTCATATATGGGTTCCTATTTATCTGGATCACCACTTTTGGGTAGGGATGAGAAGCACATAAAGGAGCGAGAGCATGCATTCATTTTTTAACAAGTTTATCACCCGGAACAGCTCGCTTATTCAGTTCGTCAAACAATATGATAATTGCCTCGGAAGCAGGGCGCAAGCAGAGAGAGAATCAGATGCTGCAGATTTTCATACGGTCATACCGTGTGCAACCAAATCCTCCATTGAAGCTCAGTTTCAAGATGCGTACACTCATTCAAAGTATAGGGAAGTCCAAGCGCAATTCAGAGAAAAGGCGAATTGCATCACCAGATTAAAGAATTCCGCTCTAGGCTATTTAGTATACGAAGTCGGAGAACAAGTTTCCAGCTCAATATTCAACAAGTTCGTGGTTACTTATGACTCAGTTGCAGCCGAGGTAAAATGCCAATGCTTATTATTCGAGTCGAGAGGGATACTGTGCCGTCACGCACTAAGCGTGTTAAGCTTCGAACAAGTAAGCCAAGTGTCACCTAGATATATACTGGAACGATGGAGCAAGAAGGTAAAGAGGCGACACACACACATCAAGAGCAGCCACGACGAGCCACTGATGGAGCTAAGAAGCAAGAGGTTCGACCAATTGGTTTTTCGTTCGTAAAATATTTGCGAATTTGCATCCGAATCGAAGGAGCTGACTGCAATTCTGCACCGTTCGTACGATAATGTCATGGCAGAGATGGAATCATTAAAAGCCAAAAGGAAGGGGACATCTTCTTTATCCAACGAAGACGCCAACTTGGAATCCGTTAACGAGCTTCAAAGCCCGCCAAGGATTCGAACAAGAGGACGTCCAAAAAATAGGCTAGGTTCAAAGTTGGACAAACAGATTGCAAATGCCACAAAGAAGAAGAAAACGAAAGTTTTAAGCGAGGTAAAAGTAATGTTCTTTAAATTTGTGGTGATTGAGTTTATTTTTCTCGTTAATAGTTTAGCTAATGTGTGAGTGTTATATTCAGATAAACCTGTTTGATGCTGCATCAGTGGTGCATTCAAATTCCAGCCAATATCAAGGACACGTTATGAATAATCAGTTCAGGGTACTAGCAGCAGGGGATAACTCTTTGGGTGTATAGTTTTATAGAATATGGGTGTAAAAGCACTGTTCTTTTTGGTGTATTTTTGTTAATTCACAATTTACATATAGATACATATATAGATATATATAGAACGAAAGCTGTAAAAATTCGCAGGTTATGGGTGTATATTTGATTTGATGTTTTTCTTCATATTTTAGTACTTGTAATTCATACATTTTGAATACAGTACAGACAGTTTGGGTGTATATTTTATGCAATCTTGGGTGTATTATTAGACTTGCGTTGGGTGTAACAGTTTATAATTTGCGTTTATATATGCCTTGATTTTTTCTTCATATTTTACCACCTGTAATACAGCTTTTGAATACAGCACAGACAGTTTAACAGCACAGATAATTTAACTATGGAAAAAATATACATGGAATAGAAGTTGTTGATAAATGGCAAATATTTACAGCATTTGTTCAATTTACAAACTAGCTAGCAGTTGGATTACGCAGTTTCTATATCAGCAGAATTTATCTGACAAAACGGACTCAATAATACAGAGGATGGCTTCGACAGCCTTATAGCATTACTCTCTCTAATTGCCTGATCTCTTTCTTTATTCATCTCACTCAATAGTATCTGCGAAGCATACTCCACTCTATAGTGGTCCACCTCTTCCTACAATTAAAAAGTATATTCTGTTTAAACAGCAATATTAATTCAGTAAAGTAGTACAGAGTTATATAGTTCTAAAGACAGTTTACCTGTGGCCAATTATCCCATTCATACTTCCCCTTTTTAATGTTTTCCGACTCAATTAACTCAAGCCACTTCATAATGTAGATAGCGCAGTCATAGCTGAAAACGAAGAAAATAAATTACAAATCTCATTTACGAAAGTTTAATGTTCAAAGTCACAAATTTATACCTTGTTTTTTGGCCTGATATTTTAACATATGATGCTTTAATTTCCTTCTCCTTCTCCCCTTTCTTCAGAGGTTCCCCGCCGGCATATGTTATCAATTTTGAAAATACATATCCTTTAAATACCAAAACAAATCAGTAATACACACGAATGAATGCACAAGATACACCCAACTGAATGGACAATATACACCCAACACAATCTTCGAAATAGACCTATCTATTAAAGTAATGAAGACAGAGGCAACTTACAGTGAATTTATTAAGCTGCTTTCTCTCTTCGCTTGGAGCTTTTTTATGTAGCGGGTCAAGTATATGACATCTCCGCTTCGTTGTATCTATCAGCCATAACCACCAATGGCCCGAGTAGCAAACAGGTGCAAAAATCTGAAGGATTGCCACATTTCAACAGTGTGTTATTTTATTTGGCATATAAGTAAAGAAGCGTACTAACAAATTTAGCAAATGAAAACTTACATATGGATGCGAAGTTAATTTTTTTGCATCTATGAAGGGAATAAAACTCGGGTAGTTTTCCACCCTGAATTCTTTATTTGTTTTCGGTAATATGAATTCCCCTTTTGGGTGATCTGAAAGGGCCATGTTCTCCAATAATTGCGAAACAAGAAATGAAATACTGAAAATACACCCAAGTCAATACTTTAAATACACCCAAATGACTACACAACTTAAACCCAATCGAACGTAAAAAATACACCCAAATCAATACAGAAAATACACCCAAAGTTTGTAGAAGTAACACTTACCACAATATCGGGGGGGGGGGAGACAGTATTTTTGTTCTTGAAACCTTTTTTCATTTTTCTGGTTAAGGATGAGGCAGATAGCAGATACAATCTAGAAATATATACCGAAATTAATTTTACATTAATAAACATTGCAGTTGACTTTGGTGTAAAAACATTAATGTTATTCTAATATTACCTCAGATTCTATATAACTTTTTGCCTGGAGGGATGCAAGGTGCATTCTAATCAAAATGTATTTATCTTGGGCAATCAAAGTGCACATGTGCTCATACTCGTTAGTATTGCCATTTGCGTCTGTCTTCAGTCGCGTCCCCCAGATGTAGCACTTTTGTTTCATATCATCCGTAATCTGATTTATTCCCTCAGGAGTTTCAAACTTCCCAGAACTTTCTCCCCCAGTCTCCCTTTGAATTTCTGGACTTTTGTTTTTTCCCTTCGCCGCACTGCTTGCTATTTTTTGGACTAAATTGTCTAATTGTTCTAGCAAATTTGCAACTTCTGGAGATTTTTCACTTTCTGTCTCCTGCGTTGACGCTCCCTCCTGGCTTGAATCAGTCAAGCCAAGGCTGAATGATGGCACTGGATCTGTTTTAGGAACATAGGTTGCTGTCCGTGCCATCATCATAAGGGCAACAACGTCTTCTGCGGTTGGATGACTGCGTCATCATGTATAACGTATTATAAGAATAAGAATATACGGATGATAAGCAAAGATTGATTTTAGTCTGATGAACTTACATTTTAGTTGGAGCTGGGGGAAGCGTGGGTGTGGTTTCTTGAAGTTGTTGGGGGGGTTCAGAAGTGCTGCACAGTTAAACAAAATTAATCATGGCGTAAAAAAACAAATCAGGAACAATATACACCCAAACTGTTACCAACTATACACCCGAACTTTAACCCAATATACACCCAATACTATTTCTTACGTTTCTGTAGTTCCTTCTATCTGAGGCAGAGGGGTTGGTTCAAAATCTGACACAGGTGTTTCTTGAAGTTCCGGCACAGTGGTTGTTTGGGACGCCGGCACAAAAACTTGAATCGGGACTCTAAAGAAGAAGAAAAATGAAAGGTTAACAACGCCTTTGAAAATAATAAGGTTATAAGGTTGAAATATTCTTGAAAAACTCACATTACAAGCGCATTCGACGGTGTCTGTTCCCTCACAACTATCATATTCGAATCAGCCGGACTCAACCTAAAATACACCCAAAGAAAGTTAAAAAATACACCAGAACAATTCAAAAAGAAGACAGGGTTTGTTTTTTGAGAACTTACATACTTGCAGTTTTTGCTTTTTTTTCCTGCCTTTTTTTTCTCGAATAAAATAATAAAGGGATTTTTTTCTAAAAAAATATATACAGAATTAGAAGTAGAAGGTAATAGAAGAACAAAAGTAACGGTTATTTGAAAGAGAAATTACATGCTCTGTGACGGCTGGTTTACACTACTCTGTTCTGTGCGTCCTTGAGAGGAAGGATCATCACTTCCCAAGTTCACAGCCAGTATTCTAAACAGATTTCATGTTATTCAGACAAAATAAGAGACAGGTATAAAATACACCCAAATGAATGCACAAGATACAACCAACTTAATGGACAATATACACCCAACACAACAAACGAAATATCCCAACTTAATAAACAACATACACCCAACTTGATCAACAAGATACACCCAAATGGTTCCACAAAATACACCCAAATCATGATAACAAGATTTTATTAAATAAAGCATCTTACGTTTCAGAGGAGACATATCGACCTTCTGTCGATCGCAGGTCAGCTTTGTTCTCCCTGCGAAATAAGAAACAATCATTAGCAAAGAAAACACACCAAAATCTGAAATAGACACCCCAGCAAGACATACCCGTCTACAGCAAATTTATCAACATTTTCCCTTAGCAATTCATCTAGTTCTTCACTTGATATTTCATATCTCTCACTACATTCATAAAAGAAGATGTTAACAAAAATAATTACGATGATAGACGGTAATATAGCTTACGAGGTACTGTACCCATCAAAGTATGGATCTTCTTCAGGAGATGAATCCTCTACAATAACTTTTTTCTTTTTTGATTGTGTTCTGGGTGGAAAAAAAAAGTATGAATCAGAAATAAAAAATTAATTTTATCACAGAATATTTTATCCAAAGAAGTGCTTACTTTTTTGGTATTGTTTTTGTCTTTTTCTTTTTCTTTTCCTTCTCCACCGGTATTGATTCTTCGTTTCTATAAGTTAATAAGAGACACTTCAGTTAATACACGAAATCTTTATAATCAAGCCAAAAGAAAGGAGTAATAATTTCAGAAGATTACTCATCACTTGATTCAGATTCAGATTCTGAATCAGAGTCTGACTCCTCTTGACTTTTCTTTCTTTTTCTGGAGTCCAATCTGGAAGGCAAACAATCATTATTTAGAACATACTAAAGATATAAAATACACCCAGATGAATGCACAAGATACAACTAACTGAATGGACAATATACACCCAACACAGCAAAAGAAACACACCCAACGTAATAAACTACATAGACCCAACTTGATCAACAAATTACACCCAAATGATTCCACAAAATACACCCAACTCCAAAACGTAATTACACCCAAGTATGGTACTTACTTTTTTTCCTTTTTGCTGGGGTGTTTCCTTAGTGAATCCTCTAAGTCTTTTTGAGTCTCAGACTCAGAGGTAGAACTGTCACTCTCAGTAGTTGTTTGTGTCTCCGAAGATGAACTCGCCTTCCTTTTTTTGTTTTTTTTATTTCTTGTTTTTTTCCTTTTTTTTCTATTTTTTTCATTTTTTCTCTCGTCTCTGCCATCTTTACAATCCCCTGAAACATTAGATATTTTAGTTAGCAGCATTCGGGTAAATAAAATACATGCAACATATTATGTTTACTTACCAAAATTTCCTCTGTTTCTGCACTCATTCTTTCCACCAACTGCTCCTTACTCCAGTTGACAATCCAGGGTTTTGGTGGTCTTTCAGACCTCTTCTTTCCTTTGTTTTTTGAGAGATGAAAGTAAATTATCATCAGTGCAAACATGCAGCCATCAATTGCCTTCTTCTTTTTTTCCTTGTAGTCTGTGATGCCCTTGACGATGAAGGTCAAAACATGCCCCGCCCAGTTTCTCTCCGTGATGCCATCCATCTCAAAAATTGGGGCCAGGTGCACAGGCGAGATTTTGTTTATTGTCGTTGGCAAAAGGAACGCCATCTGTATATAGAGGATGAAAATCCTCTTGAACATTAGGCGTTCCTCTTCGTTACCAACGCCGATATCCATCATCTCGTCGGTGAGACTTTTGAGGGTCTTACCCTGGAATCTTCTAAATATTATTTTGTCATCCTCAGAAAATTTCTTATACTCGACTTTCTGAGGAAATAGATCTCCTACAAAAAGGAAAACAACAAAGTATCAAAGTCGGTTCAAATACACCCAAGCATCAACTTAAATACACCCAAGCATCAACTTAATATACACCTATAATTTTGAGCTAGTTACCTGTTGCATTGATGCCAAGCGCATGACCTATATTTCTTGGTGTTATTTTGAAAGAACCATATCCTGTTTCCAGTCTGTTCTCCCCAAGTTTGAAGTTGTTTGCCAGCTCCCTTAACAGTTGGTGATGCACCCTTAGTGGTGGGATGTGCATCAACCCACCGAATCCGAGATCCCTCACAATCGCTTTCTTCTCCTCACTCATGTTTCTGAATTTATCACTTAGGAGATGTGTGGCACACTTAAGGTCTTTTGTTTGGTTTCTTGCTGCCATTTTCTCTGAAACGAAAAATACACCCAAAGATATCAGTAAGATACACCCATTTATATGAGTCAGATACACCCATTAATAACAGTAAGATACACCCATTGATAATAGTAAGATACACCCATATATATGAGTCAGATACACCCATTAATAACAGTAAGATACACCCATTGATAACAGTGAGATACATCCATAGATATGATTCAGATACATCCATATATATCAGTCAGATACACCCATAGATATGATTCAGATACATCCATATATATCAGTCAGATATCACTCAAACATGCTTCAATATCAAGCAACATTACAAGGTCAAGCAGTATACACCCCCAATATACGGAATATACCCCCAAAAATCAGTTACCAGAAGATCTAGAACAACAAGAATAACAGGAGAACTTAGAACAACAACGTAGAAGAACAGTGTAACAAAGAAGCAAGAATAATAGTAAACCCTAGAACAACGACGTAGAAGAAAAGTAAAACCTAGTTCGTAATCTAGAAAATATACAGGAATCTTAATGAACTTACCTTGAGTATTGTTGCTTTGTTTTCTCTTCAGATTCTTGATGGAGAGTTTGATGGTGTGTTGATGGAGGTTTCAAAGGTTAGCGACGACTTGTATATTTTGAACTTCGGTTTTCGCTCAAAAATAGAAGGGTTGCTTTGTTTTCGAATCGCTTTGAGAAGTGGAAGAAGTGGAAGAGTCTGCCATTACTTGTAGCCTACGTAACCGTTTGAGTGGCGAGCGCGTGAATGTGACGCTCCATTCAATCCCTTTTCATATGCGTGAGTTGTATTTGGGCTGGCCAACTTATAAACTTGTAAGCTTGTATGTGTAGCAAGCCCCTTTTTTATGAGTATTGAGATGCAATCCAAATAAGAGTTAGCTAAAGTTAGATGTATCCTTTATTAATTACTTATTTTTTTCATAGTAGACTGTTTTTTATAATTAGTTGACTGCCAGTTAGCTGGACTCCTGATTGATTTTCTTTTCTGTCTTTATATATATATATATATATATATATATATATATATATCTTTTAAACTAGTAAACTAGGAAGAGCACAAGCTGACATGGAATTTTCCTATAATTTAGATTTTTTGTAAAATTATTTTTAACACAAGTTTCAATCTCAGTTGTATATCTATGTATCTAATTATGTATCTATTTGTAGTGTAGGTCTTAGGTTTCAATCACTGCCAATTATATTTATAGGTTTTAGTAGGGTTGGTAATTTTTTTTAGGCTTTAATGTATACAAAAAAAGTAGTGGATATGACATTTCATTATATTTGGCCCACACTTCATGTTTTTGTGCTTGTGTATACGGATCAAAAAGATTAAAGGCCCTCATTTCAGAAAAATATGGTTGCAAGCTTTAAAAAAAAGACCAAATTAGGTTTTAAAAAAAATCAAAATAAAAAGAATCCAATCTCTTATAAAGGTGAGGTAATAAAAGTGAACTATACCAGAAGATAACGTTGTATTGAGAAAGAGTGGCTAGGGTTAAATATTAGGAATGAGAAGGGTTACACAGGTGTGCTCTTTGATGCAGAGATCTCAGGATTTAGAAGTTCAATTCATCGATTGTTTATTTATATTTTTCTCTCTGATATATTTTCGTTTATTTCATTGGAAGATTATTCATGGTTTTATTTTTAGGGTGTGGTTCGTAGCATTTAGATATTATTTTGGTATCATGTAGAAGTGGTTTTTGGTGATTGGTGGTTGTTTGGTTTCCCCCAAAATCTGGATTTGTATTCTGACAAGAGATGGGGTTTGTGATTGTAAATTTGATGTCATTGATTCTGTAGATTTTTTCTTTTTTTTTAAAATTCGAATTTTTTCATTTATTTCATTGGAAGATTATTCATGATTTTGTTTTTAGGATGTGGTTTGTAGCATTCAGATATTTGTGATGTATGACGTAGAAGAGGTTTTGGTAATTGGTGGTTGTTTGGTTTTCTCCCAAAATCTGGATTTCGATTCTGACAAGTAGTGTCATTGATCCTGTAGATTTCTTCTTTTATTTTTTTTATTTTTAAATTCGATTTTTTTAATTATACATCATGTAAATGCTTTATGATTTTCATTTCATCTTTCTTTGCTTGTGTCTTCTTTATAGAATGAAGGCTTATTTGATTTGATGTTTGATAGAGATCTTTTATGGAGATGTGATATGTGTGAATGTGGAGTAGTTGGTGGTTGTCAGTATAAACTTCTGTGATATCAAAAATGGTAGTTCCCTTATCACATCATTTCTTTTTCCAAGAAAACCCTAAATTAGTCTATGAGAAACCTCAGTTCTTTTTGGATTTGCAAGGTGAAAAATCTTTACTTCCCCCTATTTTGCTAAAAAATTTGAATTCAAATTTGAAACTATTCATCTAGCGTTGTCTATAAAAGAGGGTTGAAGTGGTAAAAGTAGTGCAGATCATTGGCTTTGTTCATCTTTCACATATCTTCATATTGTTGTTGTTTTCTTTTCTACAAGTGTTTTAGTGCGCTCAAATGAGTCCATCTTTTGATGCTATTAGCAAGATAGTTCCTCCAAGAGAGGCTTGGAGGCTTAAAGTGAGGGTAATTAGGGCTTGGATTGTTCCAAGCTTTGGAAATCCAGATTCTCCAAATTCAATGGAGCTTATTTTGGTGGATGAAAATGTTAGTGATTTTATTTGTAGTTTATTTTGAGTTAGCATATTGTTGATATTTCTTTAGTTGCTGACTAACATGTATTCTTATTTTTTATTATTTATAGTCAAACAAAATCCAGGCCACTATAAGGAAGCAACTTATCAACAGGTTTAAAGATAATATTATTGAAGGGAATTGCTACAAGATGTGTTATTTCTCTGTTGTTCCAAATCATGGCTCTTATAGAGCTACAAAACATGAGTTTAAGCTTACATTCCTCTTCCAAACAATAGTAACAACTTTACCAGATGATATCATACCAAGAGTCTGTTTTACTCTATATCCTTTTGAGGAGATATTGCAAATGAGTCAAGATCATGATTATTTAGTTGGTGAGTGGTTCTGTATTTTTTTTCCATTATTGAGATTATGTGTTGTTGATCTTGTTATATATTATTCTACTTTTTTGTGGTTTTTTTAATGTACTTGCAGATGTTATTGGGTTGCTGACTTTAGTTGGAGAGGAAAAAAGTTATGATAAAGATGGAAAAACAATCAAGATGGTTGTTGCGGAGCTTTCTTCTCAAAAGTTCGTTGCTTCATTACTTTCTTATTTCAGCATATGGTTTTCATTTAGTTTTTTGTTTTATCTATTTTTTATGTTACAATTTGTTATGTTTTATTTGTAGGATGGTGCTTAGGTGCGCCCTGTTTGGAGAATATGTGGATCAACTAAATCATTTTCTTTCTTCTGGTTATGTTGAACAACCAGTAGTGATTCTTCAACTTGCCAAAGTTAAGCTTTTTCGAGGTACTGTTGTTGAATATTGTATTATCATGATTTTTTTAAACTCTTTTCTTACATTGTTGGTATAAGATTTTTTTAGAAAGGTTGCTAACATTTTTTTCCTCTTTTTTAGGGCAACCTGGGTTACAAAATGTCATGAAAGCAACAAAAATATATCTTAATCCTGACTTGGCAGCTGTTGTTGATTTCAGGAAGAGGTTTGTGTAGTACTATTTTTCATATATTTAGTTTTATTTATTTTTATGTATGTTTGAATATGCTGAAAAAAGCATTAAGATTGTTCCTTCATTGTCATTTTGTTAGCGTGGTAGAGCAAGGGATAAATGGGACCCAGCCACTGTTTATTGCTAATGAAGGAAAAACTATCTCATTGGAGGATGACTTCATGAGGTTGACTAAGAAATCTACAATAGATGAGTTGCAAGAAAACAAGGAGGTTAAAAATTTTTTTTTTATCTGATTTGTAGTTATTTGTTTTCGTTCTTGATTATTAAATCCTTTGAAACTTTGATTCTTAAATTTTTATGGTTTCTTATGCATTTGGCTTCTATTTTCTATGATTTGTAGGATGGAACCTTTGTCATTTTAGGTATTATCACTGATGTTGTAGAAGAGGGGTGCTGGTGGTATTCTACCTGTGTTTGTGGGAAGACAGTACATCCTGAATCTGGTGTTTACTTTTGTGATATGTGCATGCATCATGTGACAAATGTGATCCCAAGGTTCTGTCATGTTACATTCTTGTTTTTTTTATTTACTTTGTGATTTTTATTTATGAGTAATCTGGTCTTTTAATGTGTTGAATAGACCTTTTTCATTTACTGCTATTTTTTATGATCGTAGTTCATTCTTTTGTAGGTATAGGCTCAAGGTAGTTGTATCAGATGAAACTGGACAGGGTATATTTGTCCTCTTTGATCGTGAAACAACCTACTTGGTTAAAAAAACATGTGCTGACCTATTTAATGAGGTACATAAAGATTCAAAGGTGTGTCAGATTTGTTTTTCTCTGTTTCAATGAAAGAAAAACAGAAAGTAGTTTATTGGTTTTGTTCAAAATGGTTTTTTTATTGATGGTAGCATTTATTTCTTTCTTTGTAGGTTCTCTGTGGGGATGACTACCCTATCATTTTTAGAAATTTGGAGGGTAAAAAAGTCTTGCTGAAAGTGGATACTAAGTCTCTTGGTGTTGATAGATATTTTGGAACTTTTCGTGTGAAGAGGATTTGTGATGATGCTGCAATTATTTCAATGTTTGAACTTGCTCAGACTGAGATAACACCTTTGAAGGTACTTAATTTATTTATAGGTGCCATGTTTCATTTTTTTTGTCGCAGTCCTTTGATATCTATCTTTCCTCTTTTGTGCCTTTTGTCTTATTATTTAAAGGATGCACCTGTTCCTGTGTTTGGCCCTGAGTTGGGTGAAACTTCTAATACAAAATGTGCAGAGAATACTGTCATGTCATCTTTTCTTCAAAAAGAAGCAAATGTTGCTGGACTTGATGATATACACTTAGATATGGAAGGTGTTAAGGAGGTTGATATTCTGGATCATTCTGTTGATAGTGATGAAAATGTAGTGCTGTCGGATGATGTTGGCTCACTTATTCGGTCTGATGTTGATGAAACTCAGGTGATACTCGATTTATTGCTTGATTTTTAATAATTCTTATTCATCATTATAATTAGTTTTCTGTGGAGTTTCAATAGGTTTTCATCTAATTGCGTGATCCTCTTTTTTTTGGGTGCTTTCCTTTTTTTGTTTTGTTTTCTTGTGTAGGATTTGCTCTCGCACCTTTTAGATGACTCAAGGAAAGTTAATGTGCCTAATGTTGTTCCCAAAGATGCAGTATTTTTAAAGGTGAAGAGGAATCTTGAGGCTGATTTTGATAAGGAACTTGAGGATACTGTTGCTCATTGCTCTAAAATAATCAAGATTGAAGATAGTTAAAATGGGTGTTTATGGATGAAAGCTAGCTGCTGTCTTAGGTCTATGAAGTTAGATTTATGTAATAGGTTTTATCTTTGTTATGGTGAATTATGTATGAAGTTTATTAATCTTCCTCTTTTTTTGAGGTGTGTCCAACTGCTAGGAGAGTCATCTTTGTTCCTCTTTCTTTTTTGGAAGAACTTTTGCGTTTTGAAGTTCTACAATGTTCAAGCAGATTAGTGGTTCTTTTGTCCTAGGTGTTATATTTATCTTTTTTGTTTCAAAGAAAATATGTGCTACATTAAAATCTACTTTGCTAGATATTGGACACAATGTCATATAGTTGGAGGAGTGTAGATATAAGTCATAGTGTGGATGTATATGTCCACTGTTGTGAATTTCAGTAATGAATGTAGTTCTTATGATATTAATTATAATATGCAGCAGCTTTATTAATTTGCATTGTATGATGATAATTATTTATTTTTAAAATTCAATTTACCGATAATTGACATTAAATATCAAATATGATAATTACTTTAGAGTTCGCCAATGTTTAACTATACAATAATTTTCAATTAAATATTTTTTTGCCAAATACAAATAGCAATGTGGCAATTATTTTAAACAATTAATTTTTTTTAAATAAGATAAAAGGATATGAAGAAGACATCTAACTCTTTTAGATATACAGATATATATCGATACATGCGTAAGGAAAGACATAGAGAGAGAGTTATTTTCATGAACACATAGAGAGAGAGTTATTTTCATTGTTCATGAGTGCATTTTAAGTAGATTAGATTGCTGCTGCTAAATAGTTATATCATTCTTTGAAACTTACTTTTTTCGTGGAGGTCAGTATTGTATTTTTTCTATTCATCATGCCTACTGATTTTGCTTTGGCAAGGTTGAATAGGATAAATATTTTGAAGAGGAAAAAAGCATTAAAGTTACAACAAAGAAGAGGTGCGTTATTGCAAGTTTTTTCTTTTTGATTTTTTATGTAGTTTTATTAGTAATAAAATTTTATATTAGTTAATGTTGTGGTTCATAAATTTTTTCGTCCAATTTATTGTTGGTTTCTTATGCAGTTACTAAGGCAAGAGTTGTAACTCAAGCAACTCAATTTAATTATTGTAAGTGTTTGTAATTTGATTAAATATATTGTTTTAAATGTGCATGATCCAACATTTTTTTGTTTTTCTTTAATTTATTATAATCTTTTTCAATATTTTTAGCTAGCTGTCTTCCAACAAGTTTATCTATTACTATGTCAGGTAGTATTATAGTAAAATTTAAAAAATTTACATATATTATATTTATTTATTTTCATTAAATATAATAATTTATAATTTTCTTTCTGATTAGGATTTTTTTTAAATTGTCATTTTATTAACAGATGTAATTGATCCTTCCATAAGTATTAGACCTATAGAAGATGATATTGCTGATCATCCGTTATTTGCACAAAGTGAAATGCAAGGTTATATTAATTCTTTATTTATTTATTTATTAAATTGAAGTTTTAAAATAATTTATTTCATATTTTTTTTTCTTTTAGAATGTCTTGATATCGGTGATCCTGATTGTGCGTGTGTTTGGTGTGGAGCTGTTTTTTGGTATTTAGAACGTGTTGAAAAAGATTCAAGACAAAATCAACCTATATTTTCTGTGTGCTGTGCTAAAGGGAAGGTTCAATTACCGTTCTTACAGAGAGCACCAGATTTATTGGTTAATTTAATTAATGGTACCGATGCAAAGAGCCAATATTTTCAAAAGAATATACGATCATACAATAGTATGTTTGCATTCACATCATTTGGAGGCAAAGTTGTTAGTTCTATTAACAATGGTCAGGGTCCACCCCAATTTATTGTTAGTGGACAAAACTATCATAGAATTGGTAGTTTATTACCTTCAGATGGTGAAAGACCTAAGTTTGCACAACTCTACATTTACGACACAGTGCATGAAGTTAATAATCGACAAAGTATTTTTAGGTATATTTTTGTTTAAATATTAGCGCAATGAATATTATAAGATTGTTATTATTATTCATTTATTCTATAAATTTCTATAATTTTGTTTATTTTTTCAGCCATGGATCAGATGTGGATACAGAATTGATTGTTAGTCTAATACATATGATTGATGAACATAATGTGGTAGCAAAGTCATTTCGAAGAGTTAGAGGATTCTATGAGGATCACCGATCAGAAATTTTTAGTCTTAGATTGTTCTCTCATAGATCTTTTGATCGAAGAACATATAATTCTCCCTCTTGTGATGAGATTGCTGCTTTGATTGTTGGTGATTTTGATAGTTCAGATCAAGGGCGAGATATTATTCTTCGATCTATAGATGGCCAATTGAAGCGAATTTATGAAACTCATCCTTTATACTGGCCATTACAATATCCTTTGCTTTTTCCCTATGGTGAAGATGGTTTTGAGAATAATATACCTTATAGAGGTGTTCGAACTATAAATGTGCGTGGAAGAAGAACTAAAGTTTCTTTGCGGGAGTTCATATGTTTTCGGTTACAAATTAGAGAGACAGAAGAAAGCATTATTCATAAAGCTAGAAGATTGTTTCAACAGTTTGTTGTTGATAGTTTTTCGATGGTCGAGTCACAACGACTTTATGAGATACGGAAGAAACAAAGTACTATACGTGGAGAATTTTTGAGTGGAATTGAAGAAGCTATGCAGCATGGAGATACAGAAGCTTCCTCAATTGGTACACGTGTTATTTTACCTTCTTCTTTCACTGGTGGTAGAAGATATATGTTTAACAATTGTCAAGATGCTATGGCAATTTGTAAGCATTTTGGTTATCCGGATCTATTTATGACAATGACGTGCAATCCAAATTGGCCTGAATTTCAAAGATATACGAGTGTTGATGGTATTCCAATTGCTGAGCGTCCAGATATTTCATGTCGAGTTTTTCATGCAAAAATGAAGTGTTTATTAGAAGATTTGAAAAGTGGTGTTTTCTTTGGGCCACTTAATGCAGGTATGTGCACCTGTCTCATTTTTTCATTGATTCTTGTTTTTTTTCTAAAACTAATGTTTTTTCTTGTCTAATCTCTTATTTCAGGAATGTATACAATTGAATTTCAAAAGAGAGGATTGCCGCATGCACATATTTTGCTTTGGCTTGATGGGAGGAGTAGATTGCAATCAAGTGAAATAATAGATGAATTGATATGTGCGGAACTGCCTAATCCTGCAAAATATCCTCTGCTTTATGATGTGGTAACAAAATTTATGATTCATGGTCCGTGTGGTCAACTTCGGTTTAATTCTCCTTGCATGCAAGATGGTAGATGTTCTAAGTTTTATCCTAAGCAGTTTGTTAATGAAACTTACTTTGATCAAGAAGGATATCCCATATATAAACGGCGTGATCTTGGTGTGACCTATAAAACATATGGTGTTGAAGTTGATAATAGATTTGTTGTGCCATATAATCCGCTACTTTTGATGAAGTATCGTGCTCATATTAATTTGGAGTTTTGTAACAAATCGAATGTTATTAAATATTTATTCAAATATGTTAATAAAGGTCCTGATCGCGTAACAGCAACATTGGGTAATAGTAATATTGGGAATCAACACTCTCACGCAATTGATGAGATTAGAGAATACTTTGATTGTCGGTACTTATCTCCATGTGAGTCTATTTGGAGGCTTTTTGCTTATGATATTCATCATCGGTGGCCATCTGTTCAAAGGTTAAGTTTTCATTTACCGAAAGAGCAACATGTTATTTTTGATGATCGTGACTCAATAAGCTCAGTTTTAGTCAGGAATAGAGATTTGGTTACTATGTTTATTGCTTGGATGTTAGCTAACAGGACCTATTCGAAGGGAAGACATTTAACATATGTTGAGTTCCCACAACATTTTGTTTACATTGTTGACAATAGAGAATGGAGACCACGACAAAGGGGATTTTCAGTAGGCAGGTTAAGTTTTGTTCCACCATCAACTGGTGAATTGTTTTATATGCGCCTATTACTAAATGTGCAAAGAGGTTGTACAAGCTTTAAGAGCCTTAGAACAGTTTGTGGCGTGACATATAATACATTCCAAGAAGCTTGTTCATCATTGGGTTTGTTGACTGATGATAATGAATTCATTCAAGCTATTAAAGAAGCTGCTGAGTTAGGTACAGGTGCTCAACTTAGGCGATTATTTGGAACTTTATTATTATCAGGTTCAATGAGTAGGCCTTTCTCTGTTTGGAATCAAACTTGGATGTATTTATCTGAAGATATCCTTTATCATAGAAGACTCCAGTTATAATATCCAGGTATGAAAAGAAAATTTTATTCGTTGGAATAAAATTTTAAATAATTTTTTATATTTATTGTGTGATCTTATATTATAATTTAGATTTTTGTTTATAATAAGTAATAAAATATAAATTCCACTGTATGAATTTTTTTTATAGGATTAAGAATGACATCTGAAGAGTTACAGAATTTTTGTTTGGTTGAGATTGAGAACCTTCTTCAAAATAATGGTAAATCTTTGAAGGATTATGCTGGAATGCCAGTTCCTAATGTTAACTCAATATCTCACTTTTCCAATTCTATGGTGGTGCGTGAATTGCAATATGATGTCTCAGAAATGCAGAAGCAACATGATGCATATTTTCATCAATTGACAGTAGAACAGATGAGCATATATCATAGGGTTATTAATTGTGTTTCAAATAAAGAGCATGGTTTCTTTTTTGTGCATGGTTTTGGTGGTACGGGGAAAACATTTTTGTATAAAACATTGTCAACTAGATTGCGATCTGAGAGAAAGATTGTCATTAATGTTGCTTCAAGTGGTATTGCTTCTTTATTGTTACCAGGAGGTAAGACGGCACATTCTATGTTTAGTATTCCTATTGAATTGAATGAGGAATCAGTTTGTAGAATTAGAATCAATTCACAAAAGGCAGATTTAATTCGTCAAGCAGCTTTAATCATTTGGGATGAAGCTCCAATGACAAATAAGTTAGCATTTGAAGCTGTTGATAGAACTTTTCGAGATTTAATGAAGATTGTTTGTGCTTCCAATGAAAATTTAGTTTTTGGAGGGAAAGTCATTGTTCTAGGCGGAGATTTTAGACAAGTTTTACCAGTTATACCTAAAGGTTCACGTGCTGAAATTGTCATGGCTTCAATAAATTCTTCTTATCTATGGAAGCATTGTGAAGTGTTTAATTTGAGTAGGAATATGCGACTCGAGAGTGGTATTGAAAATTCAGATGTCGATGAGTTAAAATTATTCTCAGAGTGGATTCTTCAAGTTGGAGAAGCTCAATGTGGTATAATAATTAATGATAGACATTTTGTTCGTATTCCTTCAGATCTATCGATTCCTATTACTGATGATCCAATTCATGATATTGTTTCTGCAATATATCCAAATATCTCAGAGAATTCAGCTGATTCTAGATATTTTCAAGATAGAGCTATTCTTGCTGCGACTATTGAGATTGTTGAGGAAGTCAATGATCATATTGTTAATTTACTACCGGGGGAGATGACAGAATATTTGAGCTCAGATAGCATATGTGGCAGTGATGCAAATGTTGACATTGACATTGATTGGATCAATGTTGAATTTTTAAATCAGATCAGATGCTCTGGATTACCAAATCATTCTTTGAAGTTGAAAAAAGGTGTTCCTGTTATTTTATTGAGAAATATTGACCCTGCTGGTGGATTATGCAATGGTACTAGACTTATTGTTCACAGTCTTGGAAGAAATGTGATTACTGCAGATATTGTTTCTGGTAGTAATGTTGGGGATAGAGTGTAGTAAATTTGATTCCAAGTGATTCTGGTTTACCTTTCAAATTTCAACGTAGGCAGTTTCCACTGGCATTGTGCTTCGCAATGACAATTAACAAAAGTCAAGGTCAAACCTTATCAACTGTGGGATTATTTTTACGTCGTCCAGTTTTTTCACATGGGCAACTTTATGTGGCTATATCACGTGTGAGGTACAAAAAGGATTGAAAATTTTATTGTGGTATGAGAATAGACCAGAGGACGACTTGACAGAAAATATAGTATTCACAGAAGTTTTTAATAAAATTTTCGGTAAGTTCTTTTATTTTCTCATTTGAATTTAATCATTAGTTTTCTATATTTTATATCTTATTTCATTGAAGTTGTTGTTAAATCCTACTAAATTGTCAAATGATATAATTGAATTTATATTTTCATATTGTAATTATAATGTTATTATAAAAGAAATAATTGTAAAAAAATCTTTATATAAAGGTTACTATATATTTTATTTTACTTTTGTAACATTACGAGTGTATTTGGTTTAGTGTTTTGAGTTTTAAATTCAACTTTAATTTTGTTGAAAGCTTCTTTTTTTATTTTTAAATACAAACATGCCTTTAGTCTAGCTTATGTTTACCTGAAAATAAAAATTCTAAGTTTTGTATTCACTTTTTATTATTAAACTATTAATTAAAGAAATTTATTTTATATTTATCACTTTTCTCATTATGGTTTATACAATGAATTTTGTTGTTTTTTTTCTTTTTATAACTATGTCTCTAATACTCCTTGATGCAGAATTATTATTTTTTGGTTATGTGAGTTTCCTTTCTTTATTGTTCTTTTTATTTATTTTTGTATGGAGGTCTTTTTTTAAACTTTGTAATGTAATTCTATTAATTTCATTAGACAAACCAAGTAATATTAGAATCATAAGTACTAAAAAATTATAGCCAAAAGAGTACTAAAGAGTACTGAGAATATTAGAAAAAGAATATTAGAATTTATTTAAATATGTAAAATAAAATGAAAATATTGTATAAAATAATTATTTAAATTTATGTCTTTTTCAATTTTTTATCTAAAATAACATTTATTTGACCAAGGACACATTTAGAAATTTTTTGAACAGGGAATCAAAAATTAAATATTTAATAATATTTATATAATTAATATTGTATTATATAATTGATGATATTATTTTTTTATTTTTTAAAAAAATTATTAATAAATGCTATATTGAAATAGAAATTTCTACTAAAAACTAATTTTTATATTTGATATCATTCATAATAACAAAAATTTTAATTTTTATCCTTTATTATTATAAATAATGTAACATGAATGATATAGATCAGTTATTCTAATATTTTTAGTATATGCATTTAAAATAATTAATTAACAAAATATGTAAAATATTCATACTAATATATAATTTAATATGTAATTATTTCAATATTATGAGAAAATAAATAAATATTGAAATATTTTAAATTATATATATATACTTTTTTACTATTTAATTAGAATTTGTTATAAAAATCAAAGTCTTTTTTATATGATAATAGATTTAAAAGTTAAGAAAAAAATTAATAAGATACAAGGCACAATAAAAAAAGAATTCATCAAAACAAATGGTTAATGAAAAAAATAAAGAATAGGAGGAACAAGTAAAAAAGATTTATTAATCAAAATGGTTCGTCTAAAAAAATGTAAAAATATTTTAATTAGTCACTAGACTAACAACTTAATTTAAATTTAAATGTATCATTATATAATATATAAAAGTTTTAAAATTTTTTGACGGCCATGACCCGTGACCCCACTAGCCCCATCTAAATTGGCATCTGTATTTGACTGCTATCTATTTTATACTAAAATTGCTAAACATAAACCAAATTATGAAACTAGCACTAACTCACTCTTAATAAAAAATAATTTTGTATAGAATATTTTATGCAACCTCTTATTTACAAATTTCAATCCAAATACACACTATATTTTTGTCTACAATTATCATAAAAGTTTATTATTTATAAAAGAAAATATTAATTATTTAAAAAAATTAAACATTCTTTTATGTATGAGTTCACGAGAAGATGTATGTAATTAATTTATTTCTTTTTTTTAATAGATCAATAGAAATGGTACTATCCAACCAATTTGTTCTTTCCCAATATTTGATGAAGTGCCTCAGATGGCAGAGAAGGTACGTGTAGTCATATTAACTGTTACAGTGGCTAAACCAATGTGAGTTGGTGTAAACGTGTAGAGAAGGTTTTTCAGAAGAGCTGTTGATATATCAAATCAAAAAAATTGAACTCAAGTGTTTGACTAAATTAAATTTATTTATTTATTTATATGGACTCAGACTTCAAAGATTGGAGACAAAAACTATCAGAAAAAACTTCGTTCTTTGTTTCTCTTGCAAAGTCTTTCATAGTTCATACCTTTACAATCAAAATGCAACTTCAGAACAATATGGAAGACAAGGTTGATTCGATCAAGTGTATTACAGCATGGAAGTGGAGGTTAAGAGTGAAAATTGTTAGGCTGTGGTTTTATACAGATCCATTAGCAGAAGATAACGAAAAATTGCTTCATATGATACTAATGGATCAAAATGTGAGTAGTTTTATTTTTATTTATATTCATATTGATATCAAAATCTTTTGTTTTCATGTTTTTTGTAATATGAAATAATAATTTTTTTTTCTTTCTTTTTTCTTGAGTTTAGCTGGATAAAATACAGGCTACCGTCAAAGAACCTTACATATCAATGTTTGTTGATGATTTATATGTTGGTGGTGCTTTTTGTATGACAAGTTTTTCTGTTGTGCCCAATATTGGGATCATGAAGATGACTCATCATCGTTTTAAGCTACTTTTTCAAAAAGGAACCACTGTTATACCAGAACCAAGTCTCCAAATTCGTGATTCTGGGTTCAGTTTTTGTTCAATGTTCGAAATACTTGAAAAAAAATCAGATTACCATTATCTAATAGGTATGTTATTATAATACTAATTTTATTTGTAAATTTTTTATTTTAATCATGTCGATATAAATGAGTATCGTATATGTTCCATCTTTTATTTATCTAATTTAAAGTTATACTATTATTTTTTTACTATTCAGACTTTATAGGAGTTATCACTTCGGTTCGTCACCAAACGGAAGTTGACTACTATGGAAAGAAGCTTAAGCTAATGATTTTGGAAATCTATGCTGATGGGTATTATATTTTGGAAAAATCATATTCAAATTTAATTATTTTTTCTATTATATACCTTTTTAGTTTGATGTTTCTAAATCCAAATTTTATAGGAAAAAGGTCCAATGCAACGTGTTCGGAAAATGCTGTGATTCTTTAGATAATTCCATTCTGATGAAATTCGAAAGACTGCCTGTTATTGTGCTCCAATCTTTTAAAATCAAAGTATATGGAGGTTTGTGTTATAATTAACAAATGATTTCTCGAATAATTTTGTCTTAGGATGTCTAATCTTTGAATTATTCTGTAAAAGAAGTTATTGTACTTATATCTTTGTTTTATCTTTGGGTTTCTTATTCAGATGAAGTATGTCTACAAAATGTATTGAATGTCTCCGATATTCTTATTAATCCAGATTTACAAGAAACTGTTAGATTTCTTGAGAGGTTAGTTATTTGATTTAAATTTTTTCTCTGTTTTAATTCTATCTTTGAAGTTTTTTCTATTAGTATTATAAATTAATGATTTATTGTTGTTATCTGTAGGCTTGATGTTGCTTCTTATCATTTCTTTAGCTTTAAGAAGAATATTCATGGTTCATTAGTTTCCTATATTAATCATGATTCATTCGATTGGAGGCGCATCCGTACAATTCAACTAATTCAACAAAAGATGGAGGTAATTTTTCATTTGTGTGGTTCATACCGTCGTATTTTTAACTTGAATTTATTTTTTAAACCAGTCTTGTTTGCCAAACTTTTATAATTTCATTTTATGTGCTCAATTCTTTCCAGAATGGATTCTTCTTTGTTGCGGGTAAAATTAAACAAGTTGTTGGTGATGGTCATTGGTGGTCTTTCTCGTGTGTTTGTGGACACAGCGTTCAGAAGCATTCACATGACAATTTCTATTGTCAAGTTTGTGACAAAAATATTGATAATGTCATTGCTAGGTATTTGTTTTAAATATGTATAATATAACTCTGCATTGGCAAAATCTGTTCTTGCTTTTAGCTTTTTTTTATACGTTTAAAATATAATACATAACTGTTTTTTATGCATTTCCTTAGCTATAGAGTAAAAATAATTGTGGAAGATAGTACTTCAAGTGGAATCTTTGTTCTCCTTAATGCTGCTGCAACTAAATTATTTGGAAAATCTTGCTCTGTCGCTTTGGATCAGTTTCAGAAAGAGTTGAATGTGAGTTACGTTTATTTTTTAAAAGAATCATCTATTTGTCAGTTTCAAGTCTTTATATTTAGTTCATTATGTGGTTTATATCTTCTTATTTGTGTATGTCAGGATTTTAATCATCCATTGCATCCTGCTTTTTTTGAGCTTGTTGTTGGAAAAGAATGAATTCTCAAAATTGAGTTCACAGAGTTGATTAAGGAAGAATTTGGTGGAATGTTCAAAGTTATTACAATACTGGATGACAGACAGACAGATTTAGGGTTGAGTGTTGATTCACATATAAATGTATGTTTACATTCTGTTTGTAACTTTTATATAATGCTTCCTTAGCTTCATAAATATAAATTTGTCAATTTTTGTTTGCAATGTATTTTTTATTTATTTTTTATGTAAATGTACTCATTTGGTATTTTTTCTTTATACTGTAGGATACTTTTCAAGCACCTGCGTACACTCCAATATGTGAAGCTGATTTTCATTATTCTGAAATAGAAAAATATACAAGTCGAATTCCATTTGATGCTTCTATTGATGCTAACAATATTGATGAGATGTTGCTGGATTCTATTTCAACTGGTTTCAATTGTGCAACTCCCGATCCAGTATATTCTAATATTGACTACGTGAATTTTTTTTATTTATTAAAGAATTAAGAATGTTAATTGTTTTTTATTACTGCCATAAAAAATAAATATTCTTTGCAAAAATTATCTATTGAGCAATCTTGTCATATTTATTGTTATTAATCATATGTTTATCTTTTCTAAAAATGGCCTCTGCATAAGATGTATATGGTTTGTTGCTTGGATCTATAGTCTCTATCATAAAGGAACAAAAATGGTGGTACTCATCTTGTCTTTGTGGTGGAGTTACTCGTGCTCTTAAAGGATCATTTTTTTGTGACATGTGTGAACTTGAATGTGTTGATGTTATACCCAGGTTTGCACAAAGAGTTGATTTTATCCAATTTTTTTTTAATTCCAATGATTTTTCAAAATCAAGTAATTCTTTATTTTGTTCACTTACATACTTCTTAGATAAATGTTAAGCCATCAAAATGATCTTTATATATTTCTTTATTGTTATTATTATACAGTTACCGAATTAAGGTGATTATTTCTCATGCAAATGGTAGCAATGTGTTCCTGCTTCATGATCGTGAGATTACTCAAATAATTAAGAAAAGATGCTCTGCTTTACTAAATGAAAATCCCCATTTGAAACAGGTTCATTTATGTTTCTTATAGTTTTTTTCTGATTTTTTAAATTTTTAACGTAGGCTGATATTGATTATAGAATATTTTTTCTCATTAGACTCATTGTAATTCCATTCCTTCTTATGATTTGTTTCATTTCTTATTTATTTTTTTTGAATTTAGACTAATACTGAACGTAAAGTTCCTCCCGAACTGGGTAACTATTTGATTCAAAGGAAGATGGTTTTCATGATTGATCCTCGACCTCTGGGGTATCAGTATAACACAAGTGTGTATATGGTTCATCGGATTTGTGATGATATGTCATTGGTTAATCTTTTTGAAGCTGCTGCTTCCATGCATGATAAAAAGGTGATTGATGTAATATTTTCGAATCTAAATCTTTGTATTATATATGCTTTAGTTATGTTGCTATTTTTATTTATATTTAATTTGGTTAAATATTTGGTTTATTTTAAAATTTTAAAATTTTCAAATGTGTCCATTTTCAGAGAGGTTTGATTCAGAATAAGTTCCCTGATAGTATTACTAAAAATGAAAAAGCTGAGAGCTCATCCTCACGTTTGCTAACAATGGATGATTTTCAAAACTTATATCAAGTGGTGGATATCAAAGTATGATAAGTTTAAATTATTGATTCCTTTTAGAAGTTAATTTTTTTTATTACTTTCATCTTCTAATTAGTAATTATAAGTTTCAAAATTGTTTATTTTATGGTTGTAGGAATACTTCATGGATATTGGCTGTCTATCAGAAGCAACTGTTAACATGGAAAAAAAGGTGTCTTAATTGTAATTCTTTTCCTACGATGTACAACTATTTTTCATAATTTTATTTTAAGAATTGGGATTGGATTTTAAAAAATGATTACTATTAGTTTAACTTTATTATATATTTGTACTTATTAGCATTTGATATTTATTTTTGTATAGATGGATGATTCTTTGTTGGATGAGGAAGTAGATTGTGCTAGCAGCATGGCTTTACCAGATTCGTCTTCTTATGGTGTAGCTGAACATGAACTTCAAAATGCATTTAAAATATGCATGCAGCATCAATCTGATCCGACGTCAATGCGTTAAAATAGAAATATGTTTTCAGTTGTATTTTGTTCTTTTTGGATTTTGTCTTGATTTTTATGAATTTAGAGTAAAATTCTCCAAGATGAATTAATATGTATTTTCTTTATCTCTCATGTAATCGAAACTATTATATTTATATTAAGATATTGGTAAACTTTGTATGAAATATTTTGTTTTGATTAATATGTATGTTAGTTGATTATATTTTAAATGAGTTATTATATAAATATATTTAAAAATTGATTGTGTTAATACCAAAATTTTAAACTAAATTGTTGAATGTATTTAAAATTTTAATATTATTATCTCTATAATTTAAATATTTTCATTACACTAAATTAAATGTTTTTATATATTTTATATACATACCTATTTAGAGTTATACATATATAATTAAATTTAATAAAAAAAATCATATTTAAGACCGTGCGAATGCACGGGGTATACTACTAGTATATGTAGATAAGAGGAAAATCGTGTATCTGTATCTACTATTTAAATCTAATAATCTAGTTAGTAATTTGTACGGGATAGGCCCACTTGTGTGCTTCCCTTCTACTCCACAACTTAATCCAAGCAAACTTCCTATTTCAGCCAACAACAATAACAATAGTACAATGCTAAACACACTCAAGATATTATAAAGCAACAGAAGCACACACTCTCTCTCTCACTGCAATAATCACTTGAACTGAACAACATATAGTGATTACTGACTAGTGAGTAGTGATGATGGGCGCTGCTACGGTGCTACTCGTCGTTATAGTGGCGGCGATTTGGGTGGCGCAATCACACTCAGAGTACATAGAGTACAACACCACGCAGAGGATCGTCAACGGTCAAATAAACGTTCACTTGGTGCCTCACTCCCACGACGATGTTGGCTGGCTCAAGACCGTTGATCAGTACTACGTCGGAGCCAACAACTCCATTCGTGTTAGTGTCAATTTTCTTTCTTTATTTTTGACTTTGAGGTTCCAAGAATTTCTTTCTCACTTGCTACTTGGCAGGGTGCATGTGTGCAGAACGTGCTGGATTCTGTGATCTCTGCGCTTTTGGAAGACAAGAATCGCAAATTTATCTATGTTGAGATGGTGATAATACTTTGATTTGATACTGACACTGAGTTTTTTTTTTTTTTTTGGATGGTAAAATTCTTAAAGGGAATGAGTGATTGTTGTGTTTGACTGGGAAATTTCTATTTTGATTGTAATTTTTTATGTAGGCATTTTTCCAACGATGGTGGAGACAGCAAAGTAAAGCTAAGAAAATTAAAGTGAAGGAGCTTGTTGACTCTGGTCAGCTTGAATTCATGTAAGTCTCGTATTTTCTTCTGCCTGAAGCTACTTAGTAGTTACTGTTTTGAATTATTATTGCCTATGATTTAATTTGATCAGTTTGATGTTGCAATATCTGAATGAGTACCTTGTAAGTCAAAGGTCTTTCTCTTTTTTTTTTTATTCATATAATCTGTGTAGATCAAACATCAGTCTATGAAGCATGAATCTGATTAACAATGTTCCCCTTTAATATCTGAGTTTGTTTTTGAAGAAATGGGGGCATGTGCATGCATGATGAGGCCACCCCGCATTACATTGACCTGATTGATCAGACAACTCTCGGGCATCAATTCATTAAAGATGAGTTCAGTAAGACTCCAAGAGTTGGCTGGCAGATCGATCCTTTTGGCCATTCTGCGGTTCAGGCGTACTTGCTTGGCGCTGAGGTATGTTTATCATAATCCAGTTATGTGGAAAGTTAGTATACTTGTCAAAATAACTAGTTTCAGTGGATTAGAACTAGAATATGATAAGTGCTATTAGTGCTGCATACAGTGTCCAAGTTTTACTCATTATATCTATGTTGCAGCTGGGATTCGATTCGCTCTTTTTTGCCAGAATTGATTACCAGGATAGAGCCAAGCGATTGAAGGAGAAGATGCTTGAGGTTATTTGGCAGGGTTCTAGGTCTCTTGGTTCTTCTTCACAAGTTAGTTCCTATCAATATTGTTTCTGTCTAGATATATAAGGTTTAGTTTTCCAGTTCCTTCATAGGTGACTTCGTTGCAGATATTTACTGGGATATTTCCCAGGCATTATGATCCTCCTGATGGCTTCACGTTTGAGATCAATGATGTTTCCCCTCCTATTCAGGTAAATTTCTTGTATTCTTTAAAATTTATGGAAAGAATATGTTGAATACTTTTTTAGTATCCTCATCTGAGATTCAAGTATTTATATTGAAGGATGACATTGAACTGTTTGACTATAATGTTCAAGAAAGGGTCAATGACTTTGTAGCTGCAGCCATATATCAGGTGAGTTGTTGACCATTGATCCCCCCTCCTCTCTCTCTCTCTTGTTATGTCAACGTCTTTTCTTTTTCTTTTCCATGGCGCAGATTAATCTCTCTCTCTCTCTCTAAATCATACAAGAACAGAAGTTATATTTTAATTGCTTGATCCAGTGTGTTATATTTGATGTTTTGAGAGAAGATTCTTGGTCTAGTATTATCATCTCATATATCAATGAAGAATTTATGGTTAGTTCCCCGTTTTATTATTCACAATATTCTTGAACACTTGAGTGGAGAAACTATGACATTTTGAGTGGTTTAATTATGTGTTAAGATACTCCCATAAAAAAATTAATCCGTAATTTTAGGTTTCTTATCTGTCTCTGCAGTCTGCACATGGTACTAAGGTAAAAAATAAAATAAACTAGAGGTAGACTAGAGGTAGAGTAAGGCATGGAGGCAGTTGCATTTGATTTTGTGCTTTTGACAGCAAAAGCAAAAAAATATTTATGTTTTGGAAAGTTCTTAGAAGGCTTTCTTCTGCTTTAAGAGAGTCACAGGAGCTTCTAGTCAGCTAAAAGAAAATTACCTAAAAGAAAACTTCAGCTTCTCTTAATTCTAGCAATTTTACTTTCCTGATTTAGGCATATACTTCCGTATGTTCTCAATAGTTTATGATTGCTTTAATAAATAAATGAAATTTGTAAGTTAAATGTATTATATTACCATTATTTCATCAGCTTTTAATCAAACTTTTCAATATTGATGCATTTGTAGATTTTTACAGGACGTTTAGCTCCAAAGCCCACATTATTCGAAATGAGGCCTAAAAAAGGCCTAATGATGCACTGGTTGACAAGACTAGTTTTTTACTTTTATATCATATATTTACTTTGGTTTTATGTTGTTTGAAGCGTAATAGGATCCTATGGAAGTTACAAACTGAATTGTCTTTGTCCATATCTAGGCTAATGTGACCAGAACCAATCACATTATGTGGGCAATGGGGACAGACTTCCGGTATCAATATGCTGATTCATGGTTCAGGCAGATGGATAAGTTTATTCACTATGTGAATCAGGTGCTCTACCTTTGCAATTGTTGCCTAAAGTGTTACTTCGGACTTTTTTGTTTTTCATACTTGATGGGAGATACTGGATTTTACCACTTTTGAGTTAAAATCTATGCTTTCTTTTTGTGTCATACACTCAGGATGGGCGTGTCAATGCATTATATTCAACACCATCTATCTACACTGATTCAAAATATGCAGCGAATGAGCAATGGCCTCTTAAAGTTGATGATTTCTTCCCGTGAGTTTTTCTTGAATATATATATTATATATATTTGTTTTAGATTTATGTTTTGATGTGAGTTAAGAAGGAGGAAGGGAAAATGATCCAAAGCTTTGTTTGGAAGATGGTAGAGACCAATTGAGAATCACCAATATATATATATATAGGAGCCAAGAGAGAATGCAAATCAGGTGCTGCAAGGAAATGAAATTAGTCCCATTCGGCCTTGATCAACATAAATAACTTACTGAGCTGTCTAAAAGTGAGTGGATGGGAGGGGAAAGGTGGGATTGAGATTCTCTGTGAACGAGTACTGTATTCTTTTCTTCTTAGCTGTCACACTGTTTTCAACACAAGGGGTGTCAATAATACAGACATTTTCTCTGTTTTAAAGTCTCTATTACGAATTTCTAACACAAGACTTTTCATGAGGAGAAGGGAAGTATTTTTAATTCAAATAACGTAATAAACAGTCATTTCTCCTACTTTAACCTGCAAATAGGAGGAAGGCAGTTCATCACCGCTACCATTCTGTCACTTCCCATCCTTTCTTTTCCTCCTAAGATTTCTATACATTGTTGAAAGAGATCAGTTTTAATTCAAGGTACATAATTTCAGATATGCAGATAAACCGAATGCATATTGGACTGGCTATTTTACAAGTAGGCCAGCTTTAAAGGGTTATGTGAGAGTGATGAGTGGTTACTATCAGGTAAAATCTTATGCTCGTTTTTTTACCTGTAAGTTAGTTTGTTGTCATCCTTGTGAGCTCTCCCATACTTCCTTCTTAGAGCATCTGTTACTTTCTTGTTGACATTTAGGCAGCAAGGCAATTAGAATTTTTCAAAGGGAGGAATGCATCTCGACCAAATACTAATTTATTAGCAGAAGCTTTAGCAATTGCTCAGCATCATGATGCAGTGAGTGGCACAGAGAGACAACATGTTGCTGCTGATTATGCACTGCGACTGTCATTGGGCTATAAGGAGGTGCATATTGATGATTTTCTGTTTGGTTGCCGATAACATAAAATTAAATGGACCACTGTCTCTTGATTTTCAGGCAGAAGTGGTGGTTGCATCTGCCCTTGCTTTCTTGGTAAACCAAAAGTTAAGTTCGCAACAGGTGAAGCCAGTGACGGACTTACAACAGGCAATGCACTCTGGACACAGAATAAGTTTCTTATGTTTTCAATCGATGGTTTCATCATAAATTAGCTTCTAATATGTTACTTCTTGTCTGACTGTTGACAGGAAATTAAAAGCTAAAATTAGTTATTAGATTTTTTTTCTGCAAGCCACATATATGCAACATGAATTCATGCATTCTGAAACCACCCAACTCCCTAGGGAAAAGATAGTTTAGCTGCATGAACCATTCTAAGAAGATAAAGTCTCATTTGTTCTATGTTTGACTGAATTACTGTATAGTTAAGGCTATTAAGATCTGTTACGTGATCACTTTTTTTCTAGTTTATTTTTAGTTAAAGGCTTGCTAAACTATGTGATGTTAGAGTCTGTAAATCTAATAATCTGAGAACACTTTGTAATATTATGGATTTATGTTAAAGCTGTCATGTGAATCTGGCTGCAGTGTCCTCTACTCAATATAAGTTACTGTCCTTCATCAGAAGCTACGTTGAGCAATGGAAAAAGCTTGGTCAGTATAATAATGTACATCAGTCAACCATTAAAAGCAAGAGTTACATAACTCAAAGTTATGAGCAGATATGAACCTCTTCAATATCATATTTCTTTTAATGTTGTGGCCTTTTGTAGGTGATTGTTGTTTATAACCCACTTGCTTGGAAGAGGGAGGAAGTAATTTGAATTCCTGTAAGTGCTTAGAATGATATTTTTTTTTACGTTGAGCATATGTAACACTATAAAGATAACGTGCGATCATCGCTTCTGAATCTAGTGTTAATGCCACACTCCTGTTTCTTGGTAATCATTGTTCATTTTCTTCTAAGAGATTAAAGCATCCTTTAGTCTTGAAGTTCATCCATTGTTGCTAAGTTCATTCTTTAATGACTGATGACAAAACATACTTGCTGCAGGTTTCCACCACAGACATTTCTGTCAAAGATTCTGCTGGGAATGAAGTTGAGTCTCAAATTCTGCCACTATCCAATGCCACTTCAATCCTAAGAAAATACTATGTCAAAGCGTATCTAGGAAAATCTCCTGGTTCAGAACCAAAGTACTGGCTTGCATTTCCAGTGTCTGTACCTCCCCTTGGTTTCAGCACATACATAGTCTCCAAGCCTAGACAGACAGGTAAGAGATGTTGCTTCTGTTTCTAACTTCTTATCTTCCACTCTATGCTTCTATGTACCGATAAGTGGAACTGAGAGCAATTCACTAAATGGCGAAGGTAATCGTTCAACCATATCCAAGGTGCACAAATCAGAAAGAAGTACAAATACCAGCATAGAAGTTGGACAAGGGAATTTGAAGCTGCTTTATTCTGCAGATGAAAGAAAGCTTACTCATTATGTTAACAGTAGAAATCTTGTGAGTCCTCAGTATGCATCTCTTAGGTTTTTATATGCTTGCAGATTTTTTAGTGCATTCTAAGATCAAGATAAGATGTAATCTGAATAAGTGGCTTACAAATTCAATTTTCGTTATGGTATAAAGTTAGTTATGCTGATGTTTTATATTCTGTCTTGGTTTTGGCTGAAGGTTAAAGCATCTGTTGAACAAACATACAGTTATTATTCTGGAAATGATGGAACAGATAAAGATCCTCAGGTAAGTTGTGTGTATACATAATTTTCTACATGCATCAACAACAACTATGCCAGGCGTCTGTATGGATCTAACAATGTCATAGTTCGCTATCACAGATCACATCTGGTTTAAACCCATTTATATTTAAATATCTTTTGATAATTTCTTCCAGAGTTTTTTTTAGAACTCCCTTTTCTCTAGCTAAAGGATTATCCTTCATCTTATTCACTCTCCTAATTGTCATTGGAGCCACCACAAGTCTTCCTTGAACACAATTTTTTAATGCATTAATTTTTGTAGACTTCAATCATATTGTTAGTATGAACAACTTTCTAAATTTTTGGATGGAGGAAGTACATTTTTCTTTCTTTTTTTGCTTTATGCTAGATAGCACTATGATCATACCATTTCTTACTTGCTTCAGTCCATCCATATTATTCTTAAATAAAACTAACTAAGATATTTCTTTGGGATTACCAACTTTTTTTTCATGTTGAAGGCTTCTGGGGCATATGTATTCCGCCCAAATGGATCATTTCCAATTAGATCTGATCGCCAGGTTTCAAACTTTTCATTCTTCAATTTTAAACAGTTGGCAATAGTTTAGTTTGTGATCAATCCAGAGAACAATTCAAGATGCTAATTCTGTATGTTTGTTCGTGTTAAGGAATCTTTTGCTGTTCTAAGTGGTCCAGTGCTGGATGAAGTTCATCAGCAGCTCAATCCATGGATATCTCAGGTAAATTATGGTTAAAATAACCATAATTTCCTCAAGTGTTCTCATCGCTACTCCCTTCCCATGGCATCCACAGGACCCACAAATTTCAGTAAAATGAAAGTTGTGTTTCTTGTGATTATCTATTTTTGTGTGGAACTTAAGCATTATTCGTTCTTCTTTTTACAGATTACAAGGATATTCAAGGGAAAGGAACATGCTGAAGTTGAGTTCACAGTATGTTAGTTCCCCTGTATTCTGATTGCTGAGTAACAAATATATATATATATATATATATATATATATATATTTCCTTTTACATGGCACAGAAATAGTGCAGAATTTGCATCTAAAATCTGTTTATGCATATGTAGGTTGGGCCTATACCTGTGGATGATAACATTGGGAAAGAACTTATTACCCAGTTTACAACCTCAATGAAGACCAACAAAACATTCTACACAGATTCCAATGGACGTGACTTCATTAAAAGGGTGTGTTTGTTTTACTCTCTTTTTGTAATAAATATTAAATATTTTTTATTACCTTGATATCACATTAAACCACTCTAATTTGCATGTTTATTTGGGATTTATGTGGAAGACAAAGGTAAAATAATTAATAGAAAGACCTTGAGTTCAATGAAATGATGGGTGATTAATGGGGATGCCAAACATAGGGTTCTGTGTGGATGACATGGAGAAACACTGGTCATATTTTTCAATAGAGAGTGGCTATCAAACTCAAAGGAAAATTCTCATGATGCCAATAATGCCAGCAATATCTATGTTATTTATGTTGGGCACAAAATTGCCAGCAGGACTAAAAACTAGGTTGTGAAGATGGGAGTTCCAAGGTTGATGAGTGTACATACAAGAAAAATAATATTTAAAATGAATAATAAGTGTTGGAGTTAATTTTCTTGAGGAGTAAATGATGGAAACTTGATAGGTGATTTGTGTTAATGTGTAAAAAAGACAATAAAGTCTTAGTCTCTTGTGGAAGATTGGACCATTTCGAAAATAGTGCGAGTTAAGATTGTCTAAAAGAATTCATTGAATATTGGTCGTTCAAAAAGTTCGATGCATTGATTTGTCTATGTAGTTGTATCAATCTTGTGGGATAAAACAAGTAAAATTATTTTGCAGATTCGAGATTTCCGGACAGACTGGGATCTACAAGTGAACCAACCCATAGCTGGAAACTATTATCCGGTGTGTTTAATTTTAAGTGAATACTCATGATCTTTCCACTATTCTCTGTTTATATTCAGTGTTTTTAAGTGAAGACTAATGATCCCTCCACTATTCTATGTTTATATTCAATAATTTCGCACTTTTTGTGTGTGTATAACGATTTTGTAGACTAGCTGCTTCACGTCTTTCCTTCCCCCCTGTGAATCTATTTTTTTCCAAGGCTGATCTAATCTTTTCACTTTTATATATTTAAATTGTGTTTCAGTTGTAACATGAAGCAATTTTTTGCTATTCCTACAATTAAGCCTATTGGCATGTTTTAGAAAGATGTTATTATCTCTATCATATTTGATTCTGTCTTTCCCCTCATTAAATGGATATTAATGAAAAAATATTGTGCGTTACCACCATTGTCTAAGGTTAACTTAGGAATATATGTGCAAGATAGCAACACAGAACTCTCAGTGTTGGTGGACCGTTCAGTTGGGGTTTCAAGCTTGGTAGACGGTCAAGTAGAGCTCATGCTCCACAGGTTTGTTATGTTCCTTGTCAATCTCTATTGATATTAAGTTCTATTTGCTACAACTTTACTCTATAGATTTATAAATGACATAATTATTGCTGTTTCTTTTTCATATGATGTACCTTTTCATTTTTCCAGGAGGCTTATCCATGACGATACAAGAGGCGTTGGTGAGGCACTCAATGAAACAGTTTGCATTGCTGGTAGCTGTGAAGGTTTAACCGTTAAGTATATCGTACCAAAGAGCCTATGTACTAATACTTGCATAATGATTTCTGGTTATTTCATCTCTATGAGGGTAACCTTTCTGGTTCTCGCGAAGCAGCCAACTATTCCCCCCCCCCCCCCCCCCTTTCTCTGTTCCTTCTTTTCTTTGATATTCTCAAAACATTTTATTGCCCAGGGTTCCTGAAGTGTCTGCAAGATGCATTAAAGATACTACGTAAAATGAAATATTGCAGTTATACTCTACTAATGCCTGTTTATGTGATATTTCCAGATTCAAGGAAAACTGTACCTTAAAATTGATCCTATAGGTGAAGGTGCTAAGTGGCGTCGAACAGTTGGCCAGGAATTATATTCACCACTGTTGTTGGCATTCACAGAACAGGTAAAACATAAGGGGAATAAATAAATACGAGTAGTAGTATGGGGTCTTTCATCATAACAGTTTTCCACTATTCTTGCAGGATGGGGATAATTTGTCAAATTTTCAATCATCAACGTTTTCTGGCATAGATTCTTCATACAGTTTCCCAAACAATACTGCTCTTTTAACACTCCAGGTATGCAACTATATTTGGGGAAAATAGCAAAATAGAAGATGGATCTCTGAAATGCTTTCTAGTTGTCTCGTCTTTTCGCCGATGTGATTTTATTGTTTTTGTGGACTTTGCAGGAACTTTACAGTGGAAAAATACTTCTAAGATTGGCTCACCTTTACGAGGTTTTTATTATTTTACTGATTTACTTATCTGTAGTCCTTTGGTTCTCTCTTGTAGAGTTAAGCTTTTCAACAAAACTAATGAGTGCGCAAAACTACTTATATTTCTAATTTATGTTGTTTTGGTATTTGTTCCATGAATAGATTGAGGAGGACAAAGATTATTCAGCAATGGCAAGCGTGGAATTGTTAAAGCTGTTTCCTAACAAGAAGGTAAGATTTATAACTACTACAAGCTACTCTCTAATTTTTGTTCTAACGAGTTGACGACATCTTCAGATAAGGAAAGTGACCGAGATGAGTTTGTCTGCTAATCAAGAAAGAGCTGAAATGGAAAAGAAGAGGTTAGCATGGAAAGTAGAAGGCTCCACGAAAGAAACTAAGGTGGTGAGGGGAGGGCCTGTTGATCCTGAAAAGTTGGTGGTTGAACTTGCTCCAATGGAAATTAGGACATTTTTTATTGAATTTGCATCCCTTCAAACGGTTCCTGAAGCAGAAAATCAAGCGGCAACGTAATAAGAGGGTTGTTTTCTTCTTCTCGTGTCATCGATATTTATATGCTGTTAGAAATTGTGTTTTCTTGTAGAGTTGTTTCATTTGTACAATTGTACTCGTTTGACTTTTACACTGAATTGACAATTTGACACAAACCCTTGCGTCATAGCATGGAGTGTGAGACTCATCCCGAATTTTCTACTTTTTAAGTTTTTAACTTTCCATTCATTTTATTTTTCTTTTATTTTTAGATAAATTATCAAAATAGAACCAGAAAACTTATATTTTGCTAATAAAAATAAATAAGAAATTGAAAGTTACAAAACCAATAATTATTAAACTTTAATTTTCTCATTTTATTAATTTTTTATTTTAGAAGATCTTTTTTAAAAAATATGGACAACAGGATATATATATATATATATATATATATATATATATATATATATATATTAAAGAGTTTTAAAGATTAAATTTTGATGTGATTTTTATTTTAAATATAATTAAAAAAATGAGATATTTTCGTTTCTAGAAATATGAGATATTACTTCAAGTAAATTCTTTTGGTGATTTTTGAATGTATTTTCTAATAATTATTCAAATATTTTTATAAAAATTTGAATCAAATACACATATCTTTTGACGAATACAATAGTCATTTTTTATAAATTTTTGTCGCTTTTAAATTTTTTGAAAGCTTATTTATTTTTTATATTTTACTTTGTTAGTGAAATGACCTTTCGAATATTATTTTGATAATTTACCATTATCTTTTTCAAAAAGATTTTCACTTTAATGAAAATGCATGATTAAAAAATTTGGAATGTACGTCCTAAGAAAATATTGTAAGAATATAATAATATTTTTTTTAATTTTTTATGTATTTACTATTTAATGTATTAAAAGTATAAGAGAAATATTTTTTTATATTATTTTTAAAATGTGTCTTTCGGACACATATTAGTAAGACCCTTTAAAACGTTTTTAACTAGATAGTTTAGTCATTACTGTGTTACAAGGTAACAACTAATAATGAGTATAAGTTATTATACCTATTATTAATTTAACATCTATAAAATGAAGAAATTCACATTAATGCACTAACAGTCTAAAGATGTTTATACGTTTTTCAGCTTTTAAATGACATTTTAATTTGTAAATACTGAATTTAAAAATTAGTTATTTTGTTAAGAAGACTAAACATGAGTAATTACAGGTATAAAATTCTGTTTAATTCGTGCATAAAAATTAAATTCTAAAAAAAATTATTTTTGTAGCGGAAATTAAGTTAAAATTTCAACTAAGAGAGAGTAAATAATTAAATATTTAAAAGAAGTTACATAAAAAATTAAACAAAATATTATTTGTTTTATATTAAGGAAATAGATCTTATTATTTCCTAATTGATAACATTATTTTTTATTATTTATTATTCTCAAAATACTCTCATTTTTATGAGCCTTTTCTTATCGCAAATAATAATAATGGGGAATAATTTAAAAAACAACTATGATAAGAACACATAAAAAATTTGTCATTTATATAAAATATATGTTTAAATATTAAATATATATTAAAATAAATTAAATAATATATAAATTTATAATAATTAATTGAATAATTAATTTTTGATATTATATAATATTTTTATTAAAAAAAAGACATAATTCAAGAGTGTCATTATCAAATTCAAAGTCACATTGTCATTCTCCTTATATTAATTGTTATTAATATGCGATACTCCATTTTACATCCTTATATTAATGGTTTAAATACTAAATGCATTTTTCTTCATTTTCCATCTAATGTTGGAAGGAAAATTTTTTTTAGTAAATCTCATTTATTTTTTGTACACTATTTATTTTTTTCTCTTGACCCTTTTATTCAATTAAATAATAAAATATAACTATTTTTGTATTTTTTTTCTTTTTCTTCTTTCTATTTTCACCTCAAACAAACACATTTTATAAGCTGTATTTGTTTATTGAGAAATGAACATTAATTATTAGACACGGTGGTACATATTTATTATTTATTTGCTGAGACACAAATTTAAATAAATACGGTAGTACACAAATACACACAAAATACATATATTTAATATTTTTTTAAAGTTGAGACACGAAAATAAAATACAATGCATAGAATACAAAATTTGACCTTTTTATCTCTAATTATTTTTGAAATTACCAATGCATAACACACAATGCATAAAACAAAGAGGATAAAATTGACATTTGGTCTATATATGTGTATCTTGATAATAATTTAAAATAGAATTGACTTTTATGTAAAAAAATTATTACATTATCAATTAATAATCTTTTTTTAGTGGCTAAAGTCTTTTGCATTTAGTAAAAGGTTTTTGGTTCAACATTCACTTGAAACATATTTTTATACACATATAGAATATATACAAGATGTGATTGATCGAATAAAATTGAGACTCAAACTGCACACTATCTTACTTGCTATGGATCAAATTGACAACTCTATCCAACTCATCAATAAATGAGAACGGAGACCGAAATTGAGGATTTTTTTTCCGAAATAAATAAAAAATATTATTTTCCAAAACCAATTATTAAATATCATGATACGTTTTTTTTTTTGTAGTTTTAGGCAAGTTCGTGCGCACTCTTGTGAACTCCATTATTTTCATAGAGTTCGCTGCACCTCCGGCGAACTTCTTAATTTATATGAAGTTTGCTGCACCCTCGGTGAATTTCACCTTGAGTTCACCACAATATATAAAGTCATGGGACCATTCATGTTGTCGTTTTCAGAATTTTCTCTCCCAAATCTGCTTTCCTCCATCTTTATTTGTCATTTTTTTGCTATCTTTTCTGTTGGATTTTCTGTCTTTCGACTCTTGTAAAATTTTTAATCTGCTCTATCGTCAGTTTCAGGTTAGTATGCTCTTTTGTTATCAATTTTCAATTTGAGTTACTGTTTATAATATATTTCTTTATAGTTGGAGTACCTTATAAGGGTATTGTTAGTTAGTTACTTAGTTTAATTGATAGGGTTAATTTAAATTGTGATTTGGATGTAAATTAGTTGAATATGTTATTAAATTGAAACACGTATAACTAGTTAGTTTAATTAAATTATCAGTTAACTGATAATTAATATGTTCATAGAGTTAGTTGTGTTAGTTATAGTACATATTAATTAGTAAATTTATAAACGGGTTAAGATGTAAGATAGATAATTAGTTTAAATATTTTTTATAAAAATTTAGTTAATGTGAAAGGAATTAAATTCAGTTTATATTATTTTATTAGATAGAGTTTAGTGATGGAGTAGAAGTTGTTAGGGTACGAGCATATCCTGTATAGATTGGATCAGGCTGAGCACATAGTAGGCAGACTTGATCGAGTGGTACATTTTTTCATTCTTGTTCATTATATTATAATGAAATGTGAATTTGTAATTTTATTTGTTGACCTTATTTTTGTTTTTAACTTGTTTATTTTGTTCGGTAGGCACTTCGGATATTACACACCAGACGAAATTCGAGGAGACGCCCGTATAAGTAGATTAGGCCATATCTCAGACGAGTTGGGTTTGAGTATGCGGTGTACATGGTAGAGTTCGAGTATGATTGGCCATTGGCATCAGCATTGATTGAGAGATGGAGATCTGAGTCCCATACATTTCACCTGCCACGCGGGAAGAAGACTATCATCTTGTAAGATGTGGCATACCAATTGGGACTCAGGAGTCAGGATCGATGATGATCCTATGAGTGACTGCATCGATGGGTGGGCAGCAGCACCATGATGGACGGTCCATTAAGGATTTCTGCCAGCAACTACTAGGTGTTGTTCCGCCCAGAGGAAAGACAGTCACAGACGAAATGGACTGTCAAACTTAGCTAGTTTTAGAATATCGTTTGCGGAGAGCTAGAGCAGGATGCGACCGAGGAGCGCCTGTTGCATCATGTTAGCATTAGGAAGTTCAACGTTTGACCCCTCTTGACTACTTTCAACTGGCATAGTTAGATCAATCATCGTCTTTCTAATATTTCTTCTAACAGCTCCACTTAATGAACTATTATCAACCGTATCCGCAGATGATCCTTGTCCACCCAACTCAACTAAAAACACGAATAATTCCAACAACAAACATTTGTCCATCGGTTGTACCACGACTTTTTAAGACATATGTCCTCGTCGTCACGTAACCGATACCTAATTCAAAACAACAGAAATTTTTTCAAAACTGTGGTCTAATCAACATAATAACAACATACCAAAGACAACTGTAGCATACTTTTTATACAATAAATTGTCATCTATTTCGGTCAGATATTTGTAGTAAATTTTTTTCACTCTTTTCGTGTGTTACTGTCCAACGGAATGCAATATCAAATTCTTCAACGCTGTTAGACTGTTGACTTCTGGTGTTATGTATGTAAATTATTAGTTGTCTGGACTTAAAAATAATAGAACTTTCTTCATCATACACTATTTCACCACTATAATAAATGGATAATAGATTAATTGACATTGTAGAAAACAAATGCCAAGTTGAGAACCAAAGAGAAGAATGAAACAATGGTATTGAGTTTGGTTCTCCACCAGCCATATTTTTATTGTGTGAATTCAAGATGAAGTTTGTCGGGAGTGCGACGAACTCTATGAAAATAATGGAGTTCACCTGGGAGTGCAGTAAACTTGTCTAAAATTATAAAAAGAAAACGTATTGTGATATTTAAAGTTGGAATAATTAGTTTTAGAAAATAATATTTTTTATTTATTTAAAAAAAACCCGAAATTGAGGTATTCCAATGTTTTGAAAATCGAATTGGATCAATCAGGCTGGTTCAATCACGAACCGACAACAATAACAATTTGATCAGACATGTAAAACTGTTGTTTAGAAAATCGGTATAAAACTATTGAATCGGTCGAGAATTGGCCGGTCGAACCGAACCGAAATCCGCCCGGTTTACACAAAAAAGGGAAGGTCCTTCGTTTTCTGTCTCCCTTTCCCCCTTTCTTTCTTTCATTCAGAAAGAAATCACACAAACCCAGCCAAAAATCCTAGCACTTTAAGCCTACACCACCGCCGCAAGGAGTGGCATACTGCCGCCGTCCGTCGCACTCAAAGTTCGCAATCCGTCCGTCTATCTAGCTTCCCTCGTGCTCCAAGTCTTCAACCCCTGTTCACTGTAACCGATCGCGGCTGCTTCCTCGAGCTCGGCGTCCGTCGTCTTTGTCTGCTCAGCCGCGCTTCCGTCGCCGTTTGTTTGCCGTTCACGTTCGCGTCTTCGTTCAGCTGTCGTCTTCGTTCGCGTTCTTCGCCGTTCACGATCGAGTTCGCATTCGCGTTCGTCTGGAAGCCACGCTGATCTGCTTTAAACTCTGCGACCAACCCGCGCGCTCCACCTAGCCGTCGAACTGCTCTCTTTTGTCGCCGCCGTGAGTTCCCTAAACCCGCCACTAGACAATACACTCACACAACACCAATACTCTGCTTCAACTCTGCAACTTCTGATTTCTATTACAATAAGTAACTATTTGATTTGGTAGTGGTTTGGATTTTTTCATAGACTGAATTAAAGTTACAATAGTTATGTTCTCTTCTCTATCACATTGATATTAAGCTTTGAATTCTCTTATTTCGTTTTAATTTTACCGCACTCAACATGTTTGATGAAACGCTTTAACCATATTTCTGGTTGGTTTTATAATTTCTAGCTTTTAGAAACTTAGTTAGTTGATTGCATGTGAAATTAGAATAATTGGATCTTAGTAATTAGGAAATTTTAGCTGCATAAATAGCATCTTTGCAGAAAACATATTAGCATGATGATTCCACTTGCATTAGTGTTCTTCTGGTAAATTTTTAACTGTTATTGTGAATTTGTTAATTTGCTAATTGTTCTTGTGTTGTTGTTCTTCTGTTACTTTTAAATTTTGTTGTTTTTGTTGTGATTTTCTGTTCTTGATTTAAGCTGTGATTGAAGGTTCTTTGGTTTGGGTATTCTTCACTTTCCTGTAAGCTTAGCTTTTAATTCTTTGAGCATACACGTATCAAATCATTGTTTTTAGCAATGATGATTTTTAGATTTTTTTTTTGGGTTGCTTTGTTTTAAATGTTCCTATTGTTGTTGTGTTTTTGCTGTGATTTAAATGTTTTTTTTTTCTCGAATGCCCAGTCAGTACTTGGTTGATTAGTTTTGCTCACTGATTGTATTTGATGATAAATTTTAAATTGATAACTCTATTACTGCTTTACTGTCTGTTTCTGTAGTTAAATTTTATTAAAGTTTCTTGAATTTGCACTGCCTATGTTACTGGTTCACTGTTTTTGCTTTTTTTTTTTTGTTAATCATTGTGATGAGCTTTGTTAAAATTGGGTTGAAAACTGTTAATCTTTCTTCATTTTTCACTGTTCTAACTTCTGTTCTTATTAAAAAATTTGCAATTGGTGATCTTTTGATTTATTGTATGCTTCATGTTTTCATTGTTCTGTTCTTATGAAGAAAAAAATTGCAATTAGTGATTGTATGATTCATGTTTTGATTGTTCTGTTATATAAAAAAATTCTGTTTTCATTGTTTGGTTGCACTGTCCCTGTTCTTGATCACCGCCGACTTGCTACCCCTCCTCCGTGTTGGATTCTTTTTGTTTCAGGCTTTGTTGTGTTTTTGTTTCAGCCTCTATTGTGTGTTTATTGTGCAACACTATCATTTTTTGTTTTACTTTTTGACTTAGCTACATTTAGACAATATTCTCTATCTTTTACTTGTGCATTGTAATTCAATCCAGCTATTTTTAATGGAAGTATAACTATGTTAATTGTCAACAAATTTGCAGCAAGTTATTGCATATTTGATAATTAATTACATTTAGTTGGTGATATTTTTTGTAGGGTTTTAAATTTGAAAGATATTTAGGATGTTTATTTATATGAGTGAGCATGGGATATGGAATTTGCCCATTTTTAATCATTGCATTTTAACCGAGCTATGATAGTCGGCCAAGATTTGTTATGTTGTTTTGTTGGAAACTTTTCTATTCCGTTTTATTTTAATTTGTATGTTGGAAATTTAGTGTTTATGTTATTATGTTGAATGTGTTTGAATTGTGTTTAATTTGATACATTTTAGTTGAATTGTATGGGATTTTATCATGGTTGTGTTTTTTTTTTTCCTTTTTAAAATTTAATATCCATGGGTACCCGGGGAAAATAAACAGGGATCCGTAACGGGGATGGGCGGAGACGGGGGACAATTTGCTAAACGGGGACTGGGGGATGGTCCTCGCCCCCATGGAGACCCATTGCCATCCCTAAATTCATCCCTCTATTGTTAATTTGTTATTGCCTATAATTAATGAAAAAATAATTACCAAACATAAGTTAAAATTTTTCATAGGATAATGAAATAATTGACAAAATATTCGTCAAAATTTAAATTTGTCTCTCTGAATTTCTTCGCCACCGCATCCTACAGTCTCGTCAATTTCCATTGGAAAGAACAAACTGTGGAGTTGGAAACCCTCACCTGCAACGACCATCCCAATCCAAACCATGTTGGGTTTCTGCAACGCCACGAAAGTTGTTCTCCACCTTCGTCAAAACCTTTCCGTAAGTTCGCAAGGCTCTTCCACGGAATCACATTCACCATCTTATGATTTTTCAAGGGTTTAGGGTTCTTGTGAGTCTACTTCTAAATTTCTCAATTGGCATACGATTTTGCCATTTTTGTGTTGGTGCAGGTTTGGGGCGTGCGTGCACGAAATATAAACATAGGAGGTGGTGTTGGAGGTGAAATCCCTGACCAGAAACGCCTCCAGTATGCTCTTCAGCATATCCATGGCATTGGGCGTTCCAAGGCTCATCACATTGTCTGCGAGCTCGGTGTTGAAAACAAATATGTTAGAGACCTTAGCAAGAGAGAGTTGTACTCCCTTCGCGAATTGCTTTCCAAGTACTTGATTGGGAATGATTTGGTACCCAATAATCAATGATCTTTGTTATTACTTGTTAGTTATTGAAATGAATTCTTGATAGTCAGATAGTTAACATTTTTCGTTTGGCAACAGAAAAAATGTGTTGAAAGAGATGTGGGGAGGTTGGTGGGCATTCAGTGCTACAGAGGCATCAGGCATGTCGATGGCTTACCCTGTCGAGGCCAGCGAACTCATACCAATGCCCGCACCAGGAAGAGCAGGCCTACTTGGAGGGGAACAAGATGAAGATGAATATTGCTGCTTGTGATCAATCAACAGATGAGTTGTGTTTTAGTCTTTCAGCTCCGCATATAAAAGCTAATTGAATAAGTTCTTGTTTTTATGGCAGTTGATTAGTAATAGTTTATTGTCTTTAAGTTGGTACTGTCAATCATTTGTGCTGATTGCATAGGTGTTTTTTTCTCTATTTCCCTATTTGCCTGAAGAACTATGAAGCATCTTGAAGTGGAATTTGAGTTCCTACCAATTTATGAAGGTTCAACTTAGAACTTCTTTTGTGTCTGTAGTTCCGAATATTCCAGTTTATTGATTGAGTGCAATTCTATTTTTTCATATTCTTCCTATATGCTGGTAATCCAAAGTAATCCTTTTTATTTTTTTACTTTTTGTGTTCTTATATCTTGTGTTGTAGAATTCAACAAAGTTATGGCAATTGAAATTGGTACTGATTACCCCCAACTGAGGTTGGTTAAACATAACCTTGGCTAATAGACTATCAAATGAGGTAGCGGATGGTGCTAATTTTGTTTTTAGGTGTTCTAGATATTGAAGAACTATATTGAGATCCATATATTCTTGAGCTTTATGGACACGGTATAATATTTTTTCTAGTGTCAATAAGTGCAGTTATTATTAAATGATCGATCACATGGAGTAATAGTAGGGATCAGTGTGACCATTAAGTAGTAGTGCCATGAAGAGCCATGTATCACCCAAGAAAAAGAATGCACTGTTAAATTCCGTATTTTGTACTTTAAAGTTTAAACCATTTGATAGAATAGAAATGCTTATGCGGACACTCCCCATAGGGGAGTCCAATATGAGACAACCGTACAAATGATGAGAGGTGTATATCTCAGTTTTCAATGCGGGTCACACTTCCCTTAGTCATGTGCACCTGCACTCCCTCAACCTTCTCACTATCTCCTTCACACTTGTGTCAGTCTCGCCCTCACCGCCCCTGTATCCATTTCAAAGGAAGACAGAAATGGTGGAAGAGCACGCCAAAGAAGAACATTAACGACTGTCATTTCTGTTTTAGAGCAGAATGCCAACGGATCCTGCACGAAATTGACTAATACCAGGTAAATATGTCTATTCTAAAGAAAACAACATTTTGGGGAGGAAAAAGTAGATGGAGAAAATCAGCGGATTATGTGGTGTAGTATGTCTGCCTTTGCGCATGATTTTATGTGCTCTTAGTCAAATATTTTATGTTTTCATTTTTCTGACTTGTGATTGATTATGTAATGTTTTTATTATTTTGGTGTAGGCCTTCTTGTTTGATGTTCCTTTTATATTGTCTCTGCTCTTTCTTTGGAGCACATGGAAGTTGATTAGTTATGGCCTCTTTTTAATTTTATATCACGGAAGTTTCTCTCTAGTTTTATATATCAAACTGATGTCGTGGAATCAAAGAACTAATTAATAGTGCCTAACAAGAACATCAGTGGTGGCTGGTTGGCCAATCTTTGCTTATAATAATTGTAGAAAAATATAAACTTATCTCGTGAGCAAACGGGAGGGGGTGGCCAACCGCCCCGCCACTGTCCTCCGTGGCCGCCCCCTACTCCCAGTCTCATCCCCGAATGGACTCCCCACCTTGGCCGCCTGCCTGCTTTCCCCCTGGACGAATGACCACCTGTCCTCCCCGCGCACTGACCACGCCGACGGACAGCCCCCTAGAAAGATTTTAAAGATGCCTATGCCAGATAAAATCTACAGTGGACTTATTTGGTAGCTTAGTGAGTTGTTTGTGTTTGGCATGCCTTACGACTTATTTTTCCATTTTTTGTTCCACTAAATCTTTTTTCTTACTAATTTGAAGTTATTTTAGAAGGACTATAAAAATAGTACTTCATAAATCTTGAATTAAACTTAGTAATAACAAGTATTGGTGCTAACATGTGACAAGAATGTTTCGAAAGTTTTTGACTTAACTTAGGTAGTAGTGAATATTGTAGTTTGACATTTGTAAATACATGAAAATCAAATACATCATGAAAAGATAAATATTGATACAAGCCCAATGAAAAGATGGAACAAGCATCATATTACATTTCAAAGCATTTCACTGTTTCAATTGAAATAAGCATTTTGGGGTTATATGTATTACGGTTGCAGCTAAAGGATTTTTGGGTATTCACATGAGAAGGAATCTTTCATAATTCAGATGTTGCTTAGCCGTCAACTCTATTTCCTGTAACAATGAAGAGAGTGCAATAACTGCATTCATGAATTGTAGTTTCTGTTTCTCTACTTGCTAGATCAAGTGCAGCATTCCGCTCTATCAGCAGATTTCTTGCCCTCGTTAATTCTTCTTAGATTCCAGCATGAGAAAGAGCAACAGCTACCAAGTGTGGAAAGACAATTGTGATTAAGTAATTATTATTCATGGATGGTTGTGACTTTTCTCATTAATTAGGTTTGATTGCCTGGATCAATCAATGTAGGTAATCATAGTAAATTATTCATATCAAAGGTAGAAATTGAGAAAAGTTATATCTATTTGTTATGGAAAGAATGCACATCATTTAGACAACAATTGCACCTTGCAATCTATATTAAGGATATAATGCGGCTTAAAATTAAATGTAGATGGATCCTTCTTTAAACATATCAATAATGCGGCTTGTGGAGGAGTTTTTAGAAATTATCTCGGCAAATTTGTTAAGGGGGCCTGCTACACATACAAGTAAAAAGGCCGTACAAGTTTTACAAGTTATCAGCCCAAACTTCATTAACACGCGCATTAACTCATTTTGAATGGAGCGTAACTACACGCGCCCCACTCAAACGGTTCTCTTCGTCTTCTTCTTCTTCTTCTTCTTCTCTTCTTCGTCTTCTTCTTCCTCTTCCTCTTCCTCTTCCTCTTCCTCTTCTTCTTCTTCGTTTTTTTTTTCGATTTTCATGGTTTCTGAAATTTTTCTTATTCTTCTTGCTGCACGTTCTTCTTCCTCTTACTCTTCTTCTTCTCCTTTTCTTTCGTTTCTGCACGTTCTTCTTCCTCGTTTTCCTCTTTTTCTTCTTCTTCTTCATTTACGTCTTTTCTCTCTGTTTTCTCGTTTTTTTCGATTTTTCATGGTAAAATCGTTTTTGAAGAAGAAGAAGCAGCAGAAGATGAGGAGGAGAAAGAGAAAGAGTTCTGAATTATGCATGATTTACAGGTACTATAATATGAAGTGGTGATCCAGATAGATTGGAACCCATATATGACGGTCTGCATAGAGATCTGCATAATACACCCAAATACAGACTATAAATACACCCGATAACAAATTAAATTTACACCCCTGCTGCAGATTTTAACCCAACACTACCTGAAAGCCACTTGTTGTCCACAAGACCAAAATTAATTAAACTCTCTCTGGTGTATTCAAAATGTCTGATTTACAGGTACTATAATATGAAGTGGTGATCCAGATAGATTGGAACCCATATATGACGGTCTGCATAGACATCTGCATAATACACCCAAACACAGACTATAAATACACCCGATAACAAATTAAATTTACACCCCTGCTGCAGATTTTAACCCAACACTACCTGAAAGCCACTTGTTGTCCACAAGACCAAAATTAATTAAACTCTCTCTGGTGTATTCAAAATGTCTGATCTACAGGCACTATAATATGAAGTGGTGATCCAGATAGATTGGAACCCATATATGACGGTCTGCATAGAGATCTGCATAATACACCCAAACACAGACTATAAATACACCCGATAACAAATCAAATTTACACCCCTGCTGCAGATTTTAACCCAACACTACCTGAAAGCCACTTGTTGTCCACAAGACCAAAATTAATTAAACTCTCTCTGGTGTATTCAAAATGTTTGATTTACAAGTACTATAATATGAAGTGGTGATCCAAATAGATTGGAACCCATATATGACGGTCTGCATAGAGATCTGCATAATACACCCAAACACAGACTATAAATACACCCGATAAAAAATTAAATTTACACCCCTGCTGCAGATTTTAACCCAACACTACCTGAAAGCCACTTGTTGTCCACAAAACCAAAATTAATTAAACTCTCTCTGGTGTATTCAAAATGTCTGATTTACAGGTACTATAATATGAAGTGGTGATCCAGATAGATTGGAACCCATATATGACGGTCTGCATAGACATCTGCATAATACACCCAAACACAGACTATAAATACACCCGATAACAAATTAAATTTACACCCCTGCTGCAGATTTTAACCCAACACTACCTGAAAGCCACTTGTTGTCCACAAGACCAAAATTAATTAAACTCTCTCTGGTGTATTCAAAATGTCTGATTTACAGGCACTATAATATGAAGTGGTGATCCAGATAGATTGGAACCCAAATATGACGGTCTGCATAGAGATCTGCATAATACACCCAAACACAGACTATAAATACACCCGATAACAAATTAAATTTACACCCCTGCTGCAGATTTTAACCCAACACTACATGAAAGCCACTTGTTGTCCACAAGACCAAAGTTTAGCAGGAAATCATTCCAATTCCTATCAAATGAGTATTTGCTATGAGAGTTTCATTTTCCCTCTCTGCTACATGTAATCAATTGATTCTTAATCTCATTTTCCTTTCTATTTGTGCTCCGAACTCTTGTAGAAAAACCTGCAACCTTGGTATAGTTTCTGTAAAATTTTCGAGCATCTTCAAGGGTGGTAAAGGTCATTCCAACCTTCGGAACAAACTGGTCATCAACAACAGAGAGGTTGCAGAATACACTATGTCAAAAACTATAAATACACCATGTCAAAACGAAGCTGGAGTTACAGAGAGAAAAAACTAACATCAATGACGAAGAACAAACCAATGAGAAAGGAGAGGAAAAGAACGATCGAAAAACCAGGGGAAGACGCGCGAGAAGAAGAACGATGAAATTTGAAAAGAAAGAAAACAAAGAAGGAAACAAATCTTTTAAATTTGGTAGTTATACAAACGCGGGATCTTTGTATGGCGTGTGTAAGTGACGTAGGAGTTGCAGCGTGTTTTAGCGGATTAGGCGTTAATGAACTTGTAATAGTTACAAGCCCTAATCGCTTGTATACTAAGCTTTTCTCTTTGTTAAGGACTTCTCATGCAATCTCAGAAGTTGTTCAAAGCAGAACTCTGGGGGATATTAAAGGCCTCCAAATTGCAACAACAAATGGATATAGTCAATTTAATCGTTGAATCTGATTCAGCCATGGCAATTCGGTTTATCAAAGATGGTGCTCTTCCTTCCCATCCATGTAAGACTCTTGATGATATTAAAATTCTGACCGACTTCAAGAAATTGAGTGGTTGTATACTCTTCGGGAAGCCAATACTGTAGCCGATCAACTTGCTAAAAACGGTCAGGAATTTCCTCACGCCCTTCATATATTGGACGCTCCCACTCCAAATATCTGCTCTATGCTAGAAGCTTATTGTTTTGGAATTCCTAGAAGAAGCGGTGTTAGTTAACCCTTGGTTATTTTGTGCTTTCATTTTTTTCTTTCTTCGATTTTTTTTTCCTTCTGTTCTGGCGTTCTGCGGTCTTTGACCCCATTCCCTCACCAAAAAAAAAAAAAAAAAAATTCTATATTAAGGATATTACAAACCTTTCTGCAGTATAGTTCAATTAAGATTATGTAGTGCATGTCTGCATGAAGTAAGAAAACATGTTAACACCACTTTGAATTTTGAGCAAAGTACTATTGAAAGACTATATTGTCCTTTGTGTATGTTGAATTAAGAAGATAATTATTTTGTAGCTAATTTAAAGTAAAGCAGACTTCAGCTAGAACTGATGCTTGTGACTAATATGTTGCTCCATATGATTTGTACAATTTCGGGGATAATAGGAATATTACATTGGAGATAATAAAAAATATGGGCCTAAACTAAATATGATTATTACTAAATAGTTTAAAAAATCTATTAATTTTTTCATAAAGTAGATCATATTTATAAAGTTTCGATTTATGTGTATTTAAGCTGTCTTTGGCATGACAGGATATCGAGAGAGAAATGTAATAATAGATTATTATTAATTTACTGGTTAAATTATTAATTCATTGGTTTATTAATTTAATGGATGAGTTATTAGTCGAACTGTTAATTTAATAATAATTAAATAAATATATAACATTATAATAAACTAAAATTGAAATAATAAAAATAAATAAATACAAGATTTATTATTGAACATCTAAATGATAAAAATAATATTTTACATCACTCAAATCTAATAATATTTAAATAAATTTGTAAATTAAATATTGATGATAATATAATAAATATTAGTCAAAATATATAATTAAATTTAAAATTAGTCAAAATAATAAATATATTTCACTAAAAATAAAAGTTACGGATTTAAATTTTGGAGTTAATGAAAGAATTTTGAAAAATTTATATTATTAAAAGGCTACTATAAAAAAAGTAAAATATTTATATAAACTAAACTAATGTCAATATTATATAAATCATCCAAATCAAATAACGTTACCTAGATGTCTCTAATTATATTTCTATATAAATCGAATTAAACTAATTCAAATTACACAATATAGTAGTAAATCGAAACACATGGATTCGAATTAATGGGAACATTGTTTTAAGTATAAATCGAATCAATGTGATTCGAATTAGTATGAAACAATGTAAATCGAATTAGTTTTATTCAATTTATTACTTGTAACAAATTTATTGACATTTATTACTTTTAAGTTAATTGTTATTAACTTTAAAACATAAATATCAATAAGAAAATACCTCTCATTTGGATTCAAATAAAATATCAAAAAAATTAAAACGAATAAAAATAGAAATTTAACTTTTGTATTTTAGTTCAAATATAAGAAAATTACATTTTTATAAACTTATGAATTGAAATCAAAACAGTAAGGCTGCGTTTGTTTATAGAGGCAGAACAATGAGACAGGGACACAAAAACACAAAATCGTGTTTGACAGATTAGATATGGACAGAAAGGACATAAAAATACTAACAAAGAACATGACTTATATATAACTTGCATAATTACTATACTAAAACTAGAATGAGACCCGCGCAATGCGCAGCGGTAAATTAATGATAGTATATAATAAATATTAAAAATAGATATGTTTTGTAGAATTAAATTAAATATGTGTATACTAAAGTTAAATTTGAAAGGTGTTTTGTTTAAAATAATTTGTAGTACAAAAGATTTGGATGTTGGAGTTGTACAAAGTGACATTTTTATTTGGTGATTTGATTTTTGCATTTGTTCTAGTTGATGGACTTAATCTTCTTATGTAGCACTCGTCCTCTTTTTTTTTATTGGTTATTGTTAGAATTGTTGCTTTCTTTTTTCTATCGTAGGTTCTTGTGAAGACATGTTCTTTATGAATTGTTGAGTTGTATGCACTTTTTATTATGTTGTTTGTTCTATCTTTGCATGTATGTTTTTCTTCCAAAGATGTATCTTAAATTTGTATAGTTTTCTTTCTTCTTAATCTCTTGGAGTAGTTTTCCAATGACATCTACAATAAAAAGAACAAAAATGTGTATATTTTTTTTGAATAAGTTATTTTTAATAAGAATAATTGAAATAGTATAAAATGAAATTACCTGTTAGTATTTTTCTTTGACCCACTCAGACAATGTCTTAACTCTCAAGTGATGCAAATTCAAAATAGTTTTAGAAAATGTTCAAAATTGGATATTTAATTTCTTTCATAACAATTGTGAGTAAAAAGTTTGCTTTCATTGTACCTTTAATTGGCCTATACAAATCATTTGCATCTTCTCTTTTTAAATTTTTTTATAATATAGACTTTTCCTTCTTATAACAAATGTTTGAATTTGTTCATCATATTTCTCTTCATAATTATATGAAGATGTGTTCCATGCCGTGTTAGTAAATCATAATTAATAATTAGTTAAAAAGGAACAATGAATAGCATATTAAAAAAATATAATTTTAACAATATTAAAATACAATTATACGATGGGTAACTGGAGATTAGTGGGCTGGACTTGTAAGGTTGGCTCAATCGCTTGAAGGAGGAGGCCTTCTGACCTGGTTCCCGCCTAGGAGCCTCCGTCCGACTTGTGTGCGTGTAAAGGAATGGGGGTGGTACCTGCAAAGACACTCCGAAGCTTAAGTTAGCAGGGGACTAAGCAAGTTTTGAGAGTATGGAAACTTAGAGATACCTGGGGTGTCAGTGTATTTATAGTGGTGAACCCATAACCACCGTTAGAGTGGTTCCACCTTTTAAGGAGGATAACTGTCCCTTTATCTTAGGGAAGTTAAGATATGACTCCTGGAAGTGGGTTGAGAGATTTTATGGGCAGTTACTTATTTGAATAAGTGTTATCTGCCAGCTAACCCTCGTTCCTGACTTCCTTGTGGTGGAGCCTGTGTCGAGCCCGACTTCTTGGAAGGAGGTCGGTTGCGTGGGGAGGCTAATCTATGGATTTGGCCTTTTTATCTTATTTGGTCCTGGGCCTTAGTGTTGAGCCAGGGTATGAACAGTACCCCTACTTGAGTTCAAGCTCTTTTGTGAGTTGGGCTCGAGTATACAACTCAGGATCGTAGCCGATTTGGTGAGGAACCGACGTGATTCAAATTCCTCAACCGTCGCGTCTAATCAAACGTCGCGTCTTTTTAGAGGCTTTAGCATTTACACGTGGGGAGCAGTTACATTGGTAACGATGCATCTCTTAAATGATTACGTCATTTTACTATTATGCCCTTAACGTGTTTATAAATACTTTCCCTCTCTTTCCTTGTTTCATTTTTGAAAATTTTCCTGCTTGCACCCTTTGTTCGAAAGAAGAAAACTCCTTCACTCTCGAGTGCTTTTGGTTGTTCGTCGCACCTATCTTCTGCACAAGAAAAGGGTCAGTTCCTTTTCTTTCTCCTTTTTTACAAACATTTTTGCTTGCATGTTTTTTGTTTTGAGGAGCGTTGTCTATAGGCCTAGTGATTCTGTTTGTTTGAGAAGCTTGCCTTAAGCCTTTTAGAGATCCTGTTTTGTATTCTTTTTCCTTTTTTCTTTGTAGGATTCGTCACCTTTTTTAGAAAAAGATGTCTTTCCTAGAGTCTCTCTCATTATGGGTCGATGGCACCGTTCTTGGGGAGAGCCCCCTGGTAGATACCGACTATCTTACCGACCTGCGTACTCATCATAGAATCTGTGCTTTTGATGAAGATGAGCCAAAATTGAACTAGTTGCCCCGGGTCCAGAAGACTGGGTTTGTTTTGGGAGAGCTTCTGATGCAGACCCCCATTTTTTCTTTATGTACGAAAGCTTTTTTATCCGTTTTGAGTGTTTTTCTTCCTTTCTTTGACTTTGAGATTAGGGATGGCAGCAGTACCCGTACCCGCCCCTACCCAGTCAGGGCGGGTCTAAATCATGGCGGGTTGATGAATAGGGCGGGCGGGGTCGGGTTCAGGCTAAACACGGCCCTACCCGGAGTGCGCGCACACACACACACACACACACACATATATATATATAACTTTTTAGCAATTAGGGTTAGTTCTCATAACCTCAGCTCAGTTCTCACCGTCACTCACTCAATTAGGGTTAGCAACCCCTTTTTGTCACTTCAGAAATCTCTTCTCCAAGACCATAGCCTCGGTTCAGTTCAACCCAGTGCTGCCGTCGAATCTGCTCCAGTTCCGCATCTCCTTCAAGGCTTCAACTCTTCAAGCCGCCTGTGCCTGTCGCTCCTCCTCGGCTCCTCCGCGCAACTCGCCTCTGCCATCGTAACTCATCGAATCGTTTCATTGCCACTCCTCCGCAGTGCGCTTCTACGATCTCTTCCACATCTCCTTTAAGCCGCGTGTGCCTTCGCTCCTCCTCCGCCCCGCCTCTCAGTCCCAAATCCTCTGCGCTCCCTCCGGCCTCCAAGTCACGCACTAGACGAGCCACCCCCGTGCCTCCTCTGCATCGGAATCGAGCCTCATCCGCGCCTCTCCTGGTCCCGAAATGCGCCACCTCCACCAGATTCTCCTCGCATAGCATTGGTACAGTTCTTGCCCCTATCCCAGCCTTTCTTTTCTTTTTGAATGATTTAATATGTTTAATCTCTAGCTAATTTTGGATGTATCATGAGAATAGACAAAGAATAAGTTCTTTTGTTTTTGGGTGATAACAAATTGTTTGGGTAGTTTTCTGAGTTTGTTACTAATAAGTTTGGTGGGTTGAAACAACTTTATTTTGATTTTAAAATAGCCTACTAAGAAAATATGAGGTATTTAATATGATGTATTTGATGTTGTTGTTGCAATTTGATGAATGATATTGATGATGGCTACAACACAAAGATGATGATGATGGAAAATAAGATCAAAGATCAAAGAAAGAAATAAGAATGTGTGAACAAAAGACCCTTTTAAGTAGGGAAGACTTTAAACCTATGACTGTGTCAATTGTCAAAGATGAGATATGAGTCCACTCTTTTTTGTGTAGCAATAAAGTGCTTTCAACTCTCAACTTTCAAGTTTCAACTTCACACACAAGCAAAGATATATGTTGTTTGAAGCTTTAAAAAAAATTTTATATGTGTGTGTGTTTATTTTATTAATACCAAAATTTGATGCTCAAAAAGGCAAAAAGCATTTCAATGAAACAAAAAAAATGAATTGGACTTTTGTGTATCCCTTTTTTATATTACCACTTTTGCTATGGATGTTTGTGCTGTGTTGGAAATGGAGATGGGAATTGGGGAGGTTATAAGTGGAATATCTTGGAAGCCATAATAAATACAATAATGCTGTTACTTTTTCATTCAAGTGGTGTAAATAAACTATGCTTTGGTTGTTATCTTATTATTACTAAATATTATAATAGAATTAATAATTTCTAATCTAACTCATTCAGTATCATCTTGAAATGAGTTTCACATTCATGATAAAACTGTTGCTTTGTGTTTTGTTTTAATTAAGGAAATATGCTCATGGTGTGCTTGTGCATTTATGCTTTGAATTATCATTTTTATGCATTTTTAATTTTGATTTTATTCTGATTTTGTAATTGTGCAAACTGATTTGGTTTATTCTGATTTTGTAATTATGCATTTATGATATGATTTATGTTAATTTTATACCCTCATGTATTTTAATTTTATTGATATCGGTGTTTTCAAATTACTTCATGGCTAGTAATGCTAGAGAAGACACACAAAACAACAATGTTACTCCAAATGATTATGAAATTGAAGTTCAAAGTAATGTTAATCCAACTTCAGAAACTCCACAAGCAACGGATAATGTCTCAACTCCAGAAGGATTAACTCTAATGAAGGTGACAATAAGACTCATGTTAAGAGTGCTTATTGGGAGTATTTTGATCGTTTGAAAGTTGAAGGTGAATGGAAGGCGAAATGCAAGTTTTGCAAGACTGTGCTTAGTTCAAATCCGAGGAATGGTACCAAGTCATTGAGGAACCATGTAGATTGATATTGTAAGAGAATAAAGGTGGCAAACTCTAGGCAATCATCAATTGTTGAATCATTGTCAAAACAATCACAAAAGCAAAAAGTGAATGAAGATGGTTTTGTGTTTGATCCTTCATTTACAAGAAAATGTGTCGCTGAAATGATTATTTTGCATGAGTATCTTATGAGTTATGTGGACCACCATGGATTGAAGCAAGCTTTTACTTCAATACAACCAACATTTAAAATTCCTAGTCGAAACACTGTCAGAAAAGACATCTTGAAGATGTATGGGGACGAGAAGCGGAAGTTAACTCTTCAACTAGATAAAAATGATAGTAGAGTTGCAATAACTACTGATATGTGGACTTCCAACCAAGAAAAAGGATACATGGTTGTCACGGCTCACTATATTGATAGTTCGTGGAAGTTGCATATGCGCCTATTAAGGTACTTTAAACATTTTATAAACTTTTATACATTGTGTTGTTTTCATATGTTAGCTTGGTTAATCTAAAAATGCATGCATGTTTGTTAATCTTTTTAGCTTTTGTTATATTCCTTGTCCCCATACAAGTGAAGTTCTCACTGAAATGTTGATAAAAATATTGTTAGAATGGAACATTGATAGAAAATTGTCCGCTATTACATTGGATAACTGCTCTACTAATGATGCTATGATAGATGGACTATTGGGGCGTTTAGATTCTTTATTCTTGATGTTGGGGGTAAATTTTTACATATGCGTTGCTGTGCTCATATATTGAATTTGATTGTGAAGGATGGCTTAAGTATTGTTAAGAAAAGTGTAGAAAAGATTCGTAGTAGTGTATTGTATTGGACTGCAACACAGAAAAGGACCGAAACTTTTGTGAGTTGGTGTGCTAAAACAGTGATCTCATTTACTAGGAAATTAGTTCTTGATTGCCCAACTAGATGGAACTCAACTTATTTGATGTTAGAAACTGCTTTGTTGTATAAAGCTGTCTTTCCTAGGTTAATGCAGAAGGAACCCCAATATAAAACTGTGCCAAGTAATGAGGAGTGGAAACTTGAGAAGGAAATATGTGACAGATTAAAATTGTTTTATGATGTTACTCAACTGTTTTCTGGGTCTAAATTTCTGACTACTAATGTTTATTTTACTTTGGTTTGTAAAATAAAAGTGTCATTAGATGAATGGAAAATTTCTACTAATCCGTTAATTGCTAATATGGCATCTAACATGAAGAAAAATTTGAAAAGTATTGGGATGAAATTCATGGCATTATGGGTGTTGCTGTTGTTTTAGACCTTAAGTACAAGATGGTTGGGGTTGAGTTTCAATTTGAAAAAATGTATCCAGATCCAACAGAATACTCCAAGCAAGTTGATAGAATCCATCAGTTGTGTAATGAGTTGGTTAATGAATACACTCAAAAAATGAGTTCTGATGTGTCACATGTCGGTGTTGGTGTTGGTGTTGGTACAAAAGAACTTAATGAAAGTGGAAATGCAAGTTTATTTGGGGGTGATGATTATATGGTGTATCTTAAAAGAAGAAAAGTGACAAGGAGTTCATATGTGAATGTTGAGTTTGATCATTATCTTGAGGAGGAAATTCATCCTTCAAAAGATCCTAACTTTAATGTTTTGAAATGGTGGAAGAACAATCAGATGAAATGTAAAGTTCTTGCAAAACTAGCTAAGGATATATATGCTATTCCGGTGTCCACTGTTGCCTCTGAATCTGCTTTTAGTACAAGTGATCGTGTGATTTCTTCTCATCGTGCAAAGCTCAAACAAGACATAATTGAAGTTTTGATGTATGGCCAAAGTTGGTTGTGGGCACCTTTGGGAAGTAAAGGTGATATATTGATTAATCTTTATTTATGTTAATTTTTTTCATAGTACCGATTAATTTGCTAATTGTTATCTCTTTTAATTTTCAGGTTTAAATCTTGATTTGCAAACTTTTAATGATGATGAAGATGTTGAAAGTGAACAAGAATAAGGGTTGAAGATCATTTTATATCTAATATTGTAATTTCTTTATTATAGTGTTAAATTTGTGGTACTCTAATAATATTTTTTTAATTTCAAGTTATTTTAGCTAATGGCATTGTATGAATTTTATGTTTGTATTCTAATTTATCTATGAATTTTAAATTTTTGTCTTAATTTATATATGAATAGGTAAAAATTAAATATTATTTAATTTTTATAGGGACGAGTCGGGGTGGGACGGGTACCCGCAGGGTCGGGTTCTGGTTCTGTAATTTACTACCCACAGGTAGTGATGGGGCGGGTAGTATATGCATAACAGGACGGCGAGGCGGGGTCGGGTAGGGCAAAAACCCGCCCCTACTCGCCCCATTGCCACCCTTATTTGAGATAGCTGTTTTATCTTATTGTCGTGTCGCCCCTACTTAACTTCACCCCAACTCTTGAGGTTTCCTGAAAATTTATCAATTCATCAGCCATGCACTAGATTTTCTTACTTCTTTGAAGATTTTCTTTTTTCTTTTTCACATGACCAAGCCCTTTAGTGGGCAAAATAATAAACAGCAGTGGGTGTCTTTCCGGGCCATCCAAGGCCGTAGGGTTTTTACTCTTTTTGATGAATTCTTCTATGATTTCAAAAACTTATTTTTTAAAGTTCAAGCCGTAGAGAGTCACCACCCCTTTTTCCTGGACCAGAATTCTTCTCCTCATTTTCCCATATACTGGTTAGAGGCCTCTCCCGTAGAAAAATATAATATGGATGATTTGAATGAGGTAGAGGCGGCTATTGTGGGGTTCTTCCGAGAAGTTTGGGGGAGAGCCCCTTATCTTGATACAAAAAAGTTCCTCCAAGAGTCTCCGACCTTTGTATAGACGCAATTAGGTAGCTTTATTGTTGTTTTTATATTGTTTCCCGACTTGACTGATTTTCAAGCTGTTTTCTCCGACTTGTAGGCTGATTCTTCTATTACCTAATGGTTTTTGCAGAAATGGCGAAGAAGAATTCCAGCTCCTCCTATCAAAAGGTTCAGGATGCTAAGTCAAGGTCCCGTGCCAGGGTGAGTGCCGCCAGGGATGTTGGCACTCTTCCTATTGTCATATCTTCCTCCGCTTCTTCGCTTCCGTCTCTTCCGCCCTGATCTTCCCCTGAGCCAGAGAAGAAGAAGCGCAAGATTTTAGAGTCTGGCTCTTCTCTTAATGGTGAGGCTAAATCCAATGACCCTCAATTCGTTCGGAATTACATCTATCCTCATACTCGTATAAGTATGGATGATGCTTTCGTTTGAAACCACCTTAATATTCTAGTTCAAGGGAGTGTCCAGAGTATGTACGAAGCTTCTAGATATTTTTGAGAAGACTCTCCTCAACTCTTTGGGTTCGTCCCAAAAGGTTGAGGAGCTAGAGGGGAGAATTTTCTTATATCAAGAAGAGGAGAAGAGATTGAAGGAGGAGGTTGTTGAGTTGAAAGAGGAGAGGGATCGCCTCCAGGAGAGGGAGAAGAGGTTGAGTGGCCAGTGTGCCATGGCAGAGGGCCTAAAGTAGAAGGCGGAGCAGAGTTACATGAGGCTATTTGGGGAGAACTTGGACCTGAAGAAGGATTTGGCGGGATGTCAGGAGGCTTTTCAGGATCTGGAGGACTCTATAACTGAGGGGGCCGAGGAAGCGTGGAGGATCTTCAAGGAACAGGTCGGAGTTATTGCTCCTGACCTGGATCTTTCTCCCCTGGACCCCGACAAGATCGTGGTTGATGGGGCCATCATTTATCCTCCTCGGCATGAGATAGACTCTGAGCTGAAGACTCGGGAGCAAAGAATAATGGAGTCCCATCCCCGATAAGAGGATGTTCCAAGTTCTTCAGGAGCTCCCTCTCAGGGTCCCGATCAACCTGCTCTGTCCTCCCTCGGTGCTGCTCCGACTTCTCTCCCTGGTCCTGATGGTGCTCTGACTACTGGCTCTGGTGGTGATGGCCCTTCTCCTGGTGGTGGTGACCTTCCTTCTTCCAACTGATTTATGGCTATATGAGGGGCCCGGCCTGTGGGTCCCCCGTTTTTTAAACAATTTTTATATTTTGTTTTATGGTGGTGACTTGTTGACAATTTTTTGCCCTTTGCGGCCGTAAACAAAATTTAAAAATACCCTTTTTTGGATAAGGGTTTTAAGTTATCTGTATTGCGTGCATGCTTTTCTGTTTCGGTTTTGAAAAACCTTTTTTATCTTTTGCCTTTTGAAAAACCTTTTGTCTTGGCTGGTTGTCCTTTGTCTAAGTTACTTTTGAATTTTCTTAAAGACTTGGGGCAGCCTCTGCCTTTGGTTTTTCGATGGGTTTTCTTATCTCTTTTTGGTATTCCTCGTACTCAATTTTCCTCTATTGAGTTTCCATAACTTAGGTTATTTTTGCGATGCATTTCATTTCTTCTCGGTTTAACGACTTATGAGTCGAATATTTTCCGAGTTCTTTCATGATCTAATTTTATAACATCTTTACACTGACTTGTATCTCGTCGTTTTATCCTGACGACCATCTAGATCGGTTCATGGGATTTTCACATTATGTCGAGGTTAAGTCGGCACGTATCATAGAATAATAATGTAATAAGGAATTTTATAAAGAGATATTGAAAGAAAATATCTTTATTTATTTGTAAGGGTACTTGTTTTTGGGCTACTAAGGGTTTTGACAATTTGTTGCCCCTTAGTCCCCACTTTAATGCCTCGTTAAAAACCCCCTTCAGGAAAACCCTTTCTTTGGGAAAAAAATCATGAAGTTGGGAAAAGAGTACACCAGGGAGTGGAGTTCGCCTTTAACTATAGTACCTTTTCATGTTACAAGCATGCCACGACCAGTGGCGGATCCAGAAATCTTATAAAGAGGGGGCCGAAAAAAAAAATTAAAAGTGTCAAATTAAAACTGAAAGTTTTAATAAAAAATATTTGTATATTTTAATATTATTTTAAACTAAATTTAATTTTAAAAAATCATTTATATCAAAGTTTTTTTTTCATAAAATTTTAATTTTTATCCTTATTATAAAAGATATAACATAAATAATATAAATTTGTTTCTCTAATAATTTTAATATATGTATTTAAAATAAATTAATAAATATAATATATAAAATATACTCATATTAATAAATAATTCACTTAATATATTTTGATTTTAATATTATACAAAATAAAATTTAATCTAATTTATTTTTATGTATATATTTTTTTATTACATTCAATTAAAAATTATTATAAAAATTAAAGTATTTTTATATAATAATAGATAAAAAAATTATTAAAAAAAAAACTTGAAAGAACAAAAGAAAATAAATTTTAAATGAATGATACGAGAGTTGAACCCATGTTTTGAAGTATAGAATACCTCTCTTTCTCCACTGAACTAGAAAGTATATTTGTCAAAACTTTTAATCATTATATATAATGTATTTTAAGTTTTGAAAATTTAGGGGGGGCCATGGCCTATGCTGGTCCCCCCCTAAATCCGCCTCTGGCCACGACCTAGGTAGCTCGGTGCCATTCAAGTCGGCCACCTTATAGTAGCCTTTTCCTAAGACCTCTCTAATTTTGTATGGTCCTTTCCAGTTGGCAGCAAGCTTTCCATCCCCAGATTTGTTGACTCTAATATCGTTTCTGATCAAAACCAAGTCGTTTGAGGTGAAACTTCTTCGAATGACCCTTTTATTATATCTGTTTGTCATCATTTGTTTCAACGCTGCTTCTCTTATCTGGGCTTATTCTCAGACTTCAAGGAATAGTTCAAGCTCTTCTTTGTGCCCCTATACGTTTCTGACCTCGTCGTAGAAGCTCACCCTTGGACTTTGCTCGTTGATTTCAACTAGTATCATGGCTTCTAGGCCATAAGCATGTCGAAAGAGTGTTTCTCCCGTGGCAGACTGAGGTGTAGTCCGGTAAGCTCATAGTACTTGTGGGAGTTCTTATACCCAAGCTCCCTTTGCATCTTGCAACCATTTCTTCAACCCTACCAGTATGACTTTGTTGGCCGCCTTGGCTTGCTCATTGGCTTGTGGATGTTCTACCGAGGTAAACTGATGCTTGATCTTCATACTGGCTACTAGGTTTCTGAAGGTTGAGTCGGTGAACTGAGTGCCATTATCCGTGGTTTATGGAGTGAGGTACCTCATACCTTGTGATAATGTTTTTATAGAGGAACTTCTAACTTTTCTGAGAGGTGATGGTGGTCAATGGTTCTGCTTCTATCCATTTCGTGAAGTAGTCTACCCCCACTATTAGGTATTTTACTTGTTCAGGTACTTCGGGAAATAGTCTTAGCAAATCCAATCCCCATTTTACGAAAGGCCATGGAGAGGTTATACTAATGAGCTCTTCGGGGGGAGCGACGTGGAAGTTTGCATGCATTTGGCATGGTTGGCACTTCTTCACGAATTCTGTGGCATTTTTCTGCAAGGTCGGCCAGTAGAACCCAGCTCGGATGACTTTCCTGGCTAGCGACCTAGCTCTGAGATGATTTCCGCAGATACCATTGTGGACCTCTTCTAAGAGGTCAGGACACACTTTAATAATGGTGTTGATATTTCCCTTTTGTAGAGAGTATTTTTCAGCAGAGTGTAGTTTTGTGCCACCCTCCGAATTTTTTTGGCCTCTTTTTCCTCTTTGGGCAGGATGTCGAATTTTAAGTATTCGACTAAGGGGTTCATCCATCCGAGGTCTAATCCGGAGATTTCAAGGATATCTTGCTTGACCTCTATTTAACTACAGAGGGTTCTTGGAGAGTTTCTTGGATCAAACTTCTATTGTTCCCCCCTGGTTTGGTACTTGCTAACTTGGAGAGAACGTCTGCTCTGCTGTTGAGGTCCTGAGTTATATGTCTGATCTTAGTCTCTGCGAAGCGTCCGAGATACTCCAGTGTTTTGTCTAAGTGCCTCTTCATATTGGGGTCTTTGGCTTGATACTCTCTATTTATTTGGGAGGTCACTACCTGAGAGTCACTGAATATCACTACTTTTGTTGCACTGACTTTATCTGCCAGCTTTAATCCTGCAATCAAGGCTTCATATTCTGCCTGATTGTTGGAAGCTGGGAATTTAAATTTGAGGGAGACTTCTATTTAGGTTCCCCCTTTATTGACCAGTATTATGCTTGCGCTGCTTCCTATCTTGTTTGAGGACCCATCTACATATAGTTCCTATGTAGTGGATTCTTCCTCTAGGTCTCCTGCATACTCTGCTACGAAGTCGGCGAGGCATTGGACTTTTATTACCGTTCGAGTTTCATACTTTAAGTCGAACTCGGATAGCTCTATCGCCTATTGAACCATTCTACCCGTAATATCCATCTTCTGGAGGATTTGTTTCATGGGTTGGTTCATTCGAACTTTTATTGTGTGAGCTTGAAAATAAGGCCGTAGCCTCCATGAGGCTACTACTAAGGAGTATGCAAACTTTTCCAGCTTTTGATACCTTAGTTCAGGGCCTTGTAAAGCTTTGCTGGTGAAGTATACAGGATGCTGCCCGACCTCGTCTTCCCGTATTAGAGCTGATGCTATAGCTTTGTCTGCTACAGACAAATACAGGACGAGTTCTTCCCCCACTATAGGTCGTGTCAGAATTGGAGGTTGGCTTAAAAACCTTTTGAACTCCTCGAATGCTTCTTTGCACTTCAGAGTCCATTCGAACAAGCATCGTTTTCTTATTAGAGAGAAGAGTGGAAGGGATCTTAGTGATGATCCAACCAAGAACCTGGAGAGAGCGGCAAGTCGGCCATTCAACTGTTGGACCTCTCTTAAGCAAGTCGGGCTTTTCATTTCTAGGATTGCTTTGCATTTGTCGGGATTTGCTTCAATCCCCCTGTGTGTCAGCATAAATCCCAGAAATTTTCCAGCCTCTACCGCGAAGGTGCATTTTGCGGGATTTAACCTCATCTCACGCGACTTATGGTGTTAAATACTTGCGAGAGATCTGTCAAGAGGTCGGTCTCCTCCTTGGTTTTTACTAACATGTCATCGATGTAGACTTTCATTAGATTCCCCAGGTGAGGAGCAAACACCTTATTCATCAGCCTTTGGTATGTGACTCCAGCATTTTTAAATCCAAAAAGCATGACCACATAGTAGTAGTTTGCTCTAGGCGTGATGAAGGATGTTTTTTCTTGATCCGGCTTGTACATCAGGATTTGATTGTATCCCGAGTAGGCATCCATAAACGACAAGTATTGGTACCTTGAGCTAGAGTCTACTAGGGTATCAATATTGGAAGTGGGTATGGGTATTTGGGACACGCCTTGTTCAGGTCAGTGTAATCGACGCACATCCTCCATTTGCCGTTTTGCTTCTTGACCAGCACTACATTTTCTAGCCATGCCGGATACTTGACCTCTTTGATGAAACCGACTTCTAAGAGGGCTTGTAGTTGCTCTTCCACCACTTGAGCCCATTCTGGTCCAAGCTTCTGCCTGCACTGTTGTACAGGTCGTGATCCGGGGTATACTGAAAGCTTGTGGGACATGAGTCCGGGGTCTATCCCTGGCATGTCGGAAGCTTTCCAAGCAAAGATGTCGAAATTATCTTGTAGGAGTTTTATCAGCCTTTGCTTTAGGTCTTCGTCTAGGTTGGCTCCTATGTTGGTATTTTTTTCTTCCTCTTTTCCGACCTGTACTTCCTCAGTTTTCCCCCCGGTTGCAGCCGCAGCTCTTCTTTAGCTATGACCCTGCCAAGTTCTTTGGTGTGAACTTCCTTGCCCTTTCTTCTCAGGTTCAAGCTTTCATTGTAACATTTCCTTGCCAATTTATGGTCTCCCTGTATGGTTTTTATTCCCTCAGGTGTTGGAAATTTCATGCAAAGATGAGGGGTAGACACCACTGCTCCGAGTCGATTTAGGGTAATCCTGCCGATTAAGGCATTATATACTGACCCTACGTCGACGACTATAAAATCGATGCTCAGAGTTTTGGATTTTTCCCCTTTTCCAAAAGTCGTATGGAGGGGTATGAATTCTAGTGGTTTTATTAGCGTGTATCCTAGTCTATGCAGGGTGTTAGGGTAAGCTCTTAACTCCATTTTATCCAACCCTAGCTTATCGAACGCTGGCTTGAAAAGGATGTCGACGGAACTCCCCTGATCTACCAGAGTTCTGTGAAGATGGGCGTTGGCCAGGATCATGGTTATCACCACTGGATCATTGGTGGACGAAATTGTGATCATCAACAATAGCTCCAAAGACTTGGTGCTCTCAATCATGAATCACACTTTGTCACAATTCCGCACAACTAACCAGCACGTATACTGGGTCGTCCAAGTAATACCTTACGTGAGTAAGGGTCGATCCCACAGAGATTGTTGGTATGAAGCAAGCTATGGTCATCTTGTAAATCCCAGTCAGGCGGATTTAACCAATTGATTATGAATTTTCTTTTATAAATAATAAATAATAAACGTAAAATAAAGATAAAGTTACTCATGTAATTCCATGGTGGGAATTTCAGATAGGCGTATGGAGATGCTATGCTCTTTCTGAATCTCTGCTTTCCTACTTCTTCCTTCTTGCTTTTCATCACTCCTTTCCATGGCAAGCTGTATGTAGGGCATCACCGTTGTCAATGGCTACATCCCATCCTCTCAGTGAAAAAGGTCCAAATGCTCTGTCACAGCACGGCTAATCATCTGTCGGTTCTCGATCATGTTGGAATAGAATCCCTTGATTCTTTTGCGTTTGTCATCATGCCCAGCAATCGCGAGTTTGAAACTCGTCATAGTCATTCAATCCCAGAATCCTACTCGGAATACCACAGACAAGATTTATACTTTCCGGATTCTCATGAATGCCGCCATCAATTCTAACTTATACCACGAAGATTCTGATTAAAGAATCCAAGAGATATGCGCCCGGTCTAAGGTAGAACGGAAGTGGTTGTCAGTCACGTGCGTTCATAGGTGAGAATGATGATGAGTGTCACGGATCATCACATTCATCAAGTTGAAGTGCAACGAATATCTTAGAATAGGAATAAAGAGAATTGAATAGAAAATAGTAGTAATTGCATTGAAACTCGAGGTACAGCAGAGCTCCACACCCTTAATCTATGGTGTGTAGAAACTCCACCATTAAAAATACATAAGTGATGAAGGTCCAGGCATGGCCGAATGGCCAGCCCCCATGAAGGTCTAAGGACTAGGCGTCCAGAGATATCTAATACACTAGTAAAAAGTCCTATTTATAATAAACTAGCTACTAGGGTTTACAGGAGTAAGTAATTGATGCATAAATCCACTTCCGGGGCCCACTTTGTGTGTCCTTGGGTTGAGCTTGATCTATCCACGAGATGAGACTTCTCTTGGAGTTAAACGCCAAGTTGTAACGTGTTTTGGGCGTTCAACTCTGGGTCGTGATGTGTTTCTGGCATTTGACTCCAGACAGCAACAAGGAACTGGCGTTGAGCGCCAGTTTACGTCATCAATTCCCAAATAAAGTATGGACTATTATATATTGCTGGAAAGCTCTAGATGTCTACTTTCCAACGCCGTTAAGAGCGCGCCATTTGGAGTTCTGTAGCTCCAGAAAATCTATTTCGAGTGCAGGGAGGTCAGATTCCAACAGCATCAGCAGTCCTTTGTTAGCCTCCTTTTCAGAGTTTTGCTCAGGTCCCTCAATTTCAACCAGAAATTACCTGAAATCATAGAAAAATACACAAACTCATAGTAAAGTCCAGAAATGTGAATTTAGCATAAAAACTAATGAAAACATCCCTAAAAGTAACTAGATCATACTAAAAACTACCTAAAAACAATGCCAAAAAGCGTATAAATTATCCGCTCATCAATTATCATGTTCAGGGATGATCCCTTGCCCATCTTCTTTGGTGAATGAGATGGTTGAGAGGTCGGGGGCCTTGCTCCTGACCTGGTAGACTCGCTTCAGGTGTCTCTTGCGAGATGACTTTGTGAGTCCACCTCCCTTAATTCCCCCTGAGATCATATGTATATGTCTTTCTGGGGTCTGTGGTGGTGGATCTCTTCGGTCGCTGATGAAAGGATAATTTATACGCTTTTTTGCTTTGTTTTTAGGTAGTTTTTAGTATGATCTAACTACTTTTAGGGATGTTTTCATTAGTTTTTATGTTAAATTCACATTTCTAGACTTTACTATGAGTTTGTGTGTTTTTTTGTAATTTCAGGTATTTTCTAGCTGAAATTGAAGGACCTGAGCAAAACTCTGATAAGAAGGCTGACAAAGGACTGCTGATGCTGTTGGAATCTGACCTCCCTGCACTCGAAATAGATTTTCTGGAGCTACAGAACTCCAAATGGCGCGCTCTTAACGGCGTTGGAAAGTAGACATCCAGAGCTTTCCAACAATATATAATAGTTCATACTTTATTCGTGATTAGATGACGTAAACGGGCGCTCAACGCCAGTTCCATGCTGCATTCTGGAGTCAAACGCCAGAAACACATCACGAACCAGAGTTGAACGCCCAAAACACGTTACAACTTGGTGTTCAACTCCAAGAGAAGCCTCAACTCGTGTAAAGATCAAGCTCAGCCCAAGCACACACCAAGTGGGCCCCAGAAGTGGATTTATGCATCAATTACTTACTTTTGTAAACCCTAGTAGCTAGTTTAGTATAAATAGAAAATTTTACTATTGTATTAGACATCTTTGGTCCCAGTTTTATTTTATTATTCATCTTAGGAGACTATTGATCACATTTTGAGGGCTGGCCATTCGGCCATGCCTGGACCTTCATCACTTATGTATTTTCAACGGTGGAGTTTCTACACACCATAGATTAAGGGTGTGGAGCTCTGCTGTACCTCAAGTTTCAATGCAATTACTACTATTTTCTATTCAATTCCGCTTGTTCTTATTATAAGATATTCGTTGCACTTCAACATGATGAATGTGATGATTCGTGACACTCATCATCATTCTCACCTATGAACACGTGACTGACAACCACTTCCGTTCTACCTTAGACCGGGCGCATATCACTTGGATTCCTTAATCAGAATCTTCGTGGTATAAGCTAGAATTGATGGCGGCATTCATGGGAATCTGAAAAGTCTAACCTTGTTTGTGGTATTCCGAGTAGGATTCCGAGATTGAATGACTGTGACGAGCTTCAAACTCGCGATTGCTGGGCGTGATGACAAACGCAAAAGAATCAAGGGATTCTATTCCAATATGATCGAGAACTGACAGATGATTAGCCGTGCTGTGACAGAGCATTTGGACCATTTTCACTGAGAGGATGGGATGTAGCCATTGACAACGGTGATGCCCTACATACAGCTTGCCATAGAAAGGAGTGACAAAGATTGGATAAAGACAGTAGAAAAGCAGAGATTCAGAAGAAACACAGCACCTCCATACACCTATCTGAAATTCCCACCATTGGATTACATTAGTAACTTTATCTTTATTTTCTATTTAGTTTATTATTATTATTCGAAAAACCAATAATCTCTTAAATTAGTTAAATCTGCCTAACTGGGATTTACAAGATGACCATAGCTTGCTTCATACCAACAATCTCTGTGGGATCGACCCTTACTCACGTAAGGTATTACTTGGACGACCTAGTACACTTGCTGGTTAGTAGTGCGGAGTTGTGACAAAGTGTGATTTATGTTTGAGAGCACCAAGTCTTTGGAGCCATGGTTGATGATCACAATTCCGTCCACTAGTCGCCGTCATCTCGCTTTCTTTTTCCATGATTGTCTGATCTTTCCATGAGATATCTATCAAGCCAACCTTCCCTAGCCAGCTTTTCTATCATATTTTTAAGGTCGTAACAGTCATTTGTCGAGTGACCATACATCTTATGGTACTCACAATAGTCGCCGCGACTCCCCCCTTTTTTGTTTTTGATGGGCCTAGGGGGTGGTAGCTTTTCAGTGTGGCAAATTTTCCTGTATACATAAACTAGAGAAACTCTTAGAGGAGTATAAGAGTGATATCTCCTCGGCCTTTCAGGGCCGACCTCCTCTTTTTTCTTGGGTTTTGTCTCTTTATCTTTTGATGAGTGAGAGTGCCTAGGTCGCCAGCTCAGTTCTCGCAGTCTAGCATTTTCCTCCATGTTGATATACTTCTCAGCTCTTTTCTGTACATCGCTCAAGGAAGTCGGGTGCCTTTTTTATATGGACTGGGAGAAAGAGCCCTCCCTGAGTCCATTTACTAGGCCCATGATTACTGCCTCTGTGGATAGGTATTGAATCTCCAAACACGCTTTGTTGAACCTTTCCATGTAGTCTCTTAAAGGTTTCCCGACCTCCTGTTTTACACCTAGGAGGCTCGGTGCATGTTTTACTTTGTCCTTTTGGATGAAAAACCGCATCAGGAATTTCCGCAAGGGATCATCGAAGCTAGTGACCGACCTTGGGGAAAGACTATTGAACCACTTCATCGCTGCTTTCGTTAAGGTAGTTGGGAAAGCTTTGCAGCGAGTAGTATCAGAAGCGTCGGCCAGGTACATCCGACTTTTGAAGTTGCTTAAATGATGCTTTGGATCTGTGGTCTCGTCATAGAGGTCCATATCAGGACTTTTGAAGTTCCTTGGAACTTTTGCCCTCATTATGTCCTCGTTAAACGGGTCTTCTCCTACCAAGGGTGAATCTTCTCGGTCGCTACGAGAGCTCCGGCTTTTGAGGAAGGACTCAAGCTTTAAGAGTTTTTCTTCTAACTCTTTTCATCGCTCTATCTCGTTCATCATGTTCCTCTCTGCCTCTCGTTGTCGCTCTAATTCCTGCTCCAGCTGCTCCAAACATTCTTGGTGACCGTGGAACAATCCCATGAAGTAGGTCGCATGGGGCTATCCTTCTTTTCCTGATTCGCGCCCTTCAGAAGAGTTTGCCTTTGGATCTTTTGACCCATAGGTACCTTCTCTATGCTAGTTGTTCATTTCTTGGTGAGGGGCTACGTTCGCGTCGTTGTTCCCAGTATCCAATTCTCTTATTCAGAATTAGACGTTGTGTGGCCATCTTCAGGTGAATTGTCCGCCATTACTGGTTGATCTCTCGGGTCCCCAGCAACGGTGCCAATGTTATGATGGATAATCGGATATTAGTGGGCTAGACTTGTAAGGTTGGCCCAATCACTTGAAGGAGGAGGCCTTCTGACCTGGTTCCCGTCTAAGAGCCTCCATCCGACTTGTGTGCGTGTAAAGGAACGGGGGGTGGTACCTACAAAGACACTCTGAAGCTTAAGTTAGTAGGGGTCTAAGCAAGTTTTGAGAGTATGGGAACTTAGAGATACCTGAGGGGTGTCAGTGTATTTATAGTGGTGAATCCATAATCACCGTTGGAGTGGTTCCACCTTTTAAGGAGGATAACCATCCCTTTATCTTAGGAAAGTTAAGATATGACTCCTGGAAGTGGGTTGAGAGATTTTAGGGGCAATTACTTATTTGAATAAGTGTTATCTGCCAGCTAACCCTCGTTCCCGACTTCCTTGTGGTGGAGCCTGTGTCGAGCCCGACTTCTTGGAAGGAGGTCGGTTGCGTGGGGAGGCCAATCTATAGATTGAGCCTTTTTATCTTATTTGGTCATGAGCCTTAGTGTTGGACCAGGATATGAACAAAAGCATTATAAAATAAATAATATAAAATTATAAAAATAAAAAATAATTAAATTATTTTTTTCGTAAATTCAATTTAAAAATATAATAAATATGTTTGTTTTGTACCTTTTCATCTAATATAATAATTTCTAAGCAAAGAGACTCTTCTTCATTTGTGGGTGTTAATGTTTTCCATAAATGAACCACGCGAACTTTGATAAACTAATTGTCTTTTTATTTGGTGATATTGTCCAAAGAATGATGCTCCATTGAATAAGTTTCAGATGTTGTGTAGTTCAAAAATAAATTTTTTGTGCTAAATTTGATGTCATTTGAAAGAATAGTGATAAAAGACTTTATATAAGTAGTTCAAATAGTATAGAATTTGAATATTTGTAACGTAAATTTTGTAATGATTAATAATATTATTATTACATTTGTAATTTGTACTATGGATGTTTATTATATTTAATGAATTATTTATAGAAATTAATGAATTAGTTATTGGAGTTATAAATTTATTGTATTGTTTATAACGGTGAGATATAATAAATATATGGATATAGATTCAATGTATTTGTATGTTACAAATTTGATTACAAATTTTTGTATATATATATGAAAAAGTATATAGAACCAACTCCAAATTAGCCAAGAATTGAACAACTTAGTTAATTATAAATATAGTAATTAGTTTTATTTATTTATGATTTAAAATATTTGTTATTAAATGTTTCACCACATTCAAATTAGGAAAAGATACGTTTAGTATCATTGTAACATAAATCACGGAAACTGATTCAATTAATTTCCGTCTCTTCACCCTCCTTCCCTCTCCAAATGCCTAAAATATGATAAATCAAAAAATAGATTTAGAACCATTCAATTTACAAAGAAAAAAAAAATCCTAATACTTAGCATAAGCACCATCCATGTAGAGGTTATGAATTTATCCATAGACATTTGGCTATATATATATGCTAATTTGAAAATAATAGTTGATTTGGCAAAAATTGAGTGGTTAATTATAATATTTTGTCAAATATGCGATGTTGATAATATGACATTAGTAAAAGGTAAAAGATGTTTTAAAGATAATGCGAATAAACTTATGTATCTATTTTTATATATTAAGAATAGATACTAGATAAATTTTTTAGAAATAACTTGATAAATTATTTTATAAGAAAATTAAAAATATATCTTGCATTGTTACTACACTAAAATATTCAGAATACCATTTCTAAATTATAAATACTTAATGTACATTCTAGAATATTTATAAAGTAATAATTATATAAAATAAACCACAATAATTAAGTGATAGTGCATTATATATAAACTTATATTTATATTAATAAAAGGAGTGATCTAACAACAAATCAATTCATGACAACAATCATATCTTTAATAGCTATACAAGTATGTAAAAATTACACTTTATTTCATAAAATATAAATTATTTTTGAAATGTTTTTAGTATATTAATATTAGGGTTAATTATTTTTTTATCTTTAAAGTTTTGTCAAAATTAAAATTATCTCTGACATTTTTTTATTAATATCATCCTCAACATTTACAAAATGTTATAAAATCATCTTTTTTACTCTAAAAAAACAAATTTATCCTTACAAAAAATAAATTATAAAATAAAAAAAATTAAACCCCATCCAACCATTATCATCAATTTTTTTAACCTTCTTCCATCAACATTCTCTCATATATCATTATTCTATCAAGTGCCACTGACACCCACACCCTGTTGCTGACACCAACGCTATTGGTGACGATGACCAGAACCACCATGAAAGGAGTCCTGAGCGTTATCGACCAAGTGCCGCACGTTCTCCGGACCTTTTTGCCAACAATCCCACGAATGGAGAAGACAACGTCAACAACCACGCAAAAGTAGTCAATCTTTGTGTCGCGCCCAACCACACCCTCCATCAGCCCTTGTCGACCCCGATCTTTACCTCCGTTCCCTTCCCCTGATTTTATTTGTGTTTTGTTCGTTGTTTTTTTTGTTACCTTTAATTGGAGGAATAAATTAATTATTTTCAAAAGTAAATTTATCTTTTTAGACTTAAAAAGATAATTTTATAACTTTTTGTAACGTTGAAAATGATATTAATAAAAAAAATTAAAAATAATTTTAATTTTAATCCAAAATTTTAAGGACGAAAATAATACTTAACTTTTAATATTAATATTAATAATTACACCTTAATTTGTTTGATAAAATAAATAAATTTATAATAATATGATATAAATATTATACAACAACAAATTTTAAAATTCATATTAATTTATATATATTTTAATTATAAAATTTAGTAACTAATCTATACCTAAATTAAACCCTCAAATTTTAACTCTATCTTAAAATTATACACTATAAATCCTTAATAAATAAGTGATTTTATAATATTATAAATTTAATTACAAAAAATTGTTTAAGGTAAATCCAAGGAATATCTTTTAAATGAAAAAATTATATATATATATATATATATATATATATATATATATATATATAAAATTTTGTAACTAATCTATACCTAAAGTTTTATTCTAGATTTTTATTTTAACTGATTATTTTTTAATATTTATTTTCTGCAATATTTAATATTTTATTACATGCTTGAAATATTTAATAGGAACAGACTAAATATTATTAATTAATTAAGCACAATAAAATATTCTTTTTTTTCTGGAGTTTGAAACATCTATTAAACCTGTCTAATACCATTTTTTTTATTGTTTTTGGTCAGAGCCAAGAGCAAGATAAAGAAAATCAAAATTTTATGTAAAATCAAAAAAGTAAATTAAGTATGTAAAACATAAAATTTTAATAAAATTTAAATCGTAAAATTGTCAAACTTAATATAAATTTTATAAAATTGATTAACTCATTTAAAATTATAATATCAAAAATTTTAAGAGTTAAATTGAGATTCTAACTACTATACTTCCCAGAAACAAAAAATCCATCCTTACCCCTATACAGTTTCCGTGTAACAAGTTCACTAACAAGTCTATTTATCAGGGTCAAAAGTCAAAACTATTGCGTGTCCATGGCCCAGGATAGAAAAATAGTTCCCTCATTAATCTTTCATTACCGTGCCCAAAAAAAAAAAAAAACCTTTTCATTAAAATTACCAGGCTTAATTTCAAAGGACAAAAGTCACAAAACCCAAATTTTCATGCTTTTTGTCATACAAATTTGAACACAACGAGAGTGGCAGGAGACAAGTCACTCGTAACCTGCGCAACTTCAGTTCCTCACGTGTTTATAAATTTGATTATTTCAACATCTACAATTCCACACAAGACCGTTAAGTTACCCTGGCCCCCTTATCCAGTTTTGAGTTTTTCACAAAGGCAATCTAATAATTTTTTTCCCAATAAAAAATAATAGAGGAATAGGAAGGGCTCACAGAATTTATGATGTATAATTATCAATTAGCCTCGTAAAATAATATCTAATCATATAAGATTATTTATTTATTTTTTAATAGTTAAATATGGACCAAATTTCAATAAAAATATTGCCCTCCAAACTTTCTCTATTATTGGAAAAAGGACAGAAACCACGAACCACACTTAAATGAAGTCAAATGAACTCTTTCTTCGACTGATTAAACCCTTCTTCGAAAATACACAGAAGAAGTGAGTGAGTTTGATGAGCAGTGTGCACGATCTCCAATGGCGAACAAACTACTGATTTTGTTTCTAGGAACAATACTGTTCCTGTGTGTGGAATCAAAGTACATAGCGTATAACACCTCGCAGGGCGTGGTGCCTGGGAAGCTCAACGTTCATCTCGTTGCTCATACACACGACGATGTTGGTTGGTTGAAGACCGTTGATCAGTACTATGTTGGTTCTAACAATTCAATTCAGGTACTTCTATTTTTTTATTTTATTTTATTTTTCCCAGTGAACTTTTGAAGAAGGTGTCTGTTGATTGAAACTGATTTCGCAACAAAAGGAAAGGGAAAAAGAGATCGAATGATTGATTCACCATTGCGAGCATTAAGGAAAAAAAGAAGTTTATTTCAATTCCGAAGCGAAACCTAGCGTCTCCTGATAACACTCTATCCCTTTAATCCATTCTTTTGAACTGTTAACTTAGCTAGTTGAGCGATTTCTACACGCTGAACAATTTGAGAAAGTGAAGTATCTGATCCAACATGTGTAGCTTTAATCAGTAAGCAGCCATTCTCATTGATTGTTCCATCGATAATCTGTTCAGCACATTTCAAGAAATTAAAAATGTTTCCCTAATTTATAGTACTGGAAGTCTGATTAAAATAATCAAAGGTGCTAGCATATTTCTCTACAGAATATCAACCTCAGAATCCAGTGAATATTAAATAAACCTATCGCTAAACTCATCACAGAATGCATTTTATGAATTATCCAATTATCTAATATCTGGTTTTGTTGTTTAGCCTTTTTATGTTTGTTGAAATGAATGCATATGTGTATGTTAGATTCTTTGCATTAGAGTGGCAGTAACTACTATAGTCTAAAACCAAATGCTTATATTAGAGGATGGTTATTTAGTTTTAATTTAATCTCCTTGATCATTCTGTTGTTCCGAGTAATTTTTTAAACAAATTTTGTGTAGGGGGCTTGTGTGCAAAATGTGTTGGATTCTGTTGTTCAAGCTCTTTTGGCTGATAAGAATCGAAAGTTTATCTACGTTGAGCAAGTAAGTTAATATTTTTTTTTTAATTTGTATGTGTGTGTGACTTCATTTCTTGCTCGTTTGACCATGTCTTTTTGGATTATATTGCTGCATCTACTTCCTCCTAGAGGAAAATATATAACTGAAAAAAGTTGGGTTTTTAGGTCCAATTTAATGCTATTACAAGTTTAAATTTTCTATTCATTCCTTTTTCTGCACTGGTTATATATATAATTTTTATTTCTTTTATTTATTTATTTATTTTTATTTTGTCTGTAGTCTATTCATGCAGGATTATTCAAATTTTGAGTCTAGGTTGCTTATCAGTTATCACCTAAATTAAGCCACTGTTTTATACCTGAGCATGCCATGTGACTGTATGTTGATGTTCATTTGATGAAATACACCCTTTTCAAACTTTTTCTTGAAATATTTATTTCCTCAATGCAGGCCTTTTTCCAGAGATGGTGGAGAGATCAGAGTGAGGCTGCTCAGGATAGTGTAAAGAAACTCGTTAGTTCGGGTCAACTAGAGTTCATGTAAATTCCATTTCTGATGCAAAATTTCATTGTGATTAAGGACAAAGTCATCTTTCATGTTTGTCAGGGTTCCCTCTCTTTAATCCTCTCTTACATTGACTTGTTTCTGCGTATTGAATTTATTATTCCTTTCTTTCATTTGTCCTTGTCACAGAAATGGAGGCATGTGTATGCATGATGAGGCATCAACTCATTACATAGACATGATTGATCAGACTACACTTGGACATCGGTTTATTAAAGAGGAGTTTGGTGTGACTCCTAGAATTGGTTGGCAAATTGATCCCTTTGGACATTCTGCTGTGCAGGCTTACTTATTGGGAGCTGAAGTATGGCACATTTGGAAGAAAAATAAATGTCACAAGTACTATTTTCTTAGTTGGCTATCAACTGGTTGTTCTACTGTGGATGCAGGTTGGCTTTGACTCACTTTTCTTTGGTCGGATAGATTACCAAGATAGGGCTAAGCGCAAAAGGGAGAAGAGTCTTGAGGTCATATGGCAGGGTAGTAAGAGCTTTGGCTCATCAGCCCGGGTAACTCTCAAGAATTGTTTTTCTTTCTGTTCTTTGATATTTGTATGGTTGTATGTAATTTCATGATTGGTGACTCTTAAATTATATATTCCTTGTCATCATCTCATGGATATCCTTGATGCTTGGTATACCTCCAGATCTTCGCAGGTGCTTTCCCTGAGAATTATGAGCCACCACCTGGTGGATTTTACTTTGAAGTTAATGATGTTTCACCAGTAATTCAAGTAATATTATAAGAACTTGTTAATTTTGTCACTACTACATTTTTTATTTGCCTATTGTGCTAAATATATATGTTACTTTTTGCTTAAGGATAATCTGGATTTGTTTGACTACAATGTTGAAGATCGAGTGAATGACTTTGTTACTGCTGCATTGTCACAGGTAAATTGAGCAAGCTTTCCTTCCCGCTGCTGAATAAGTTATATGATTTCTGTGCGAACAAGAAGCATATATTTTTTTAGGGAAAAATAATATGTGAAAGTTAAACAGCCAAAATGTCGTGATCACACTTATCCTGTCCTTTTCTATTGATTGTTCTTAGGGCTGCAAGTGAGTCAAACCGACTCGCGAGCTGACTCGAGCTCAGCTCATTAGCAGCTCAATAAGTTGAGCTTGTGAGCCGAGCTTGAGTTTAGATTTGAAGTCATATATTAAATGAGTCGAATTTGAGTTTCAGTAAGTACAGCTCATTGGCTCATGAGCTGGCTTGATTATGTATATTATATACTTACATTAATACATATATTACTTTATACTTTTAATTTATATGACATGTAAATTTGTTGAATATATGAGGGTAAAATTGCTTTTACTTCTACCATATTTAAATGATAATATTTTTGTCTATTTTAGTGTAGGTTAAAATGGTTGATGAATGAGATTTAGTGAGTGTAACTAGATTGTTTATAATAGAAGAGTGGAAGATCTTTGATCATTTGATATAAAATTTATAGTTATCCTTTATATATAATGATGAGAGGGCATGGACTAAATGTAAGAATATAAGATATATAATTGTTAGTTTTCAACTTAGTTTGGCTCACTTCCAATTTGTTTTGTCATCTTTTACTCTGCTTTAAAATGTTATCTACATTATTGATATATGATATATGTAATTTCCTGAATTAATTTTCATCCGAGTTCATTTTGAAGTAACATTTAATATTTTTTATAACTGGTATTGAGATTCCTACGTACATGAATTTTCTCCTCCAACACGATTGAAGTAAGTGATTATTATCTATTGTTCTCCTTATCTATGATATTGATATTTCAGTTTCCTTGAACTAATTCTCATAAGTAACACTTGATCTTTGTTGTTGTTAACTTTTGATCTATTATGTTGAGTTCCTAAGAATCCTTACCCAAAATCTAACATCAATAGGCAATAGGGCAAAGACTCTTCATTTTTACATCAGCTCCTGTCAGATTTGAAACATGATTTTCCCCAACAGAGATGGGTATTTCATTTTCCCTTCATGATATGGTTCCCTTAACTTCCTGTGGTGTCTTTAGCACCCACAATGAATCATTTCACTTTCTAACAGAAGAAAGTTTTTCTGCTAGTATAGCTCATCTGGAGATTTTTTCATGTCACATTCTTTGGTTGTTATTTATCCCTTCCTTGCTCCTTATTTATATATCTCTGGGAACTCAAATATTAGTGTCTTGTCTCATTTCTAGTTATTTGAAATGAGAGGTACTATTATCAGTCTGGACTTAGATTCAAATCTATTGCAAAGAAATAAAAAAAGATGCACATTATAGTTCTTTTTTGGTTTATCATTTTTGTAATGTTTGCACCAGAAAGACTAGTGATGTATACATTACACACTACAGAGAGCATACTGATTACCTATTGTATTCTAGTTATTTGTGTAGTTCAATGATGGGTAATAATATTATTATGTTATCACCCTTTATTTTTATTAAAATCAGGATTTCGGAAATCTGTTTCTTACCTCACAGAATGGCAATCCAGTTGAATGACATGTTTTTAACTTGAAACTTGAGCAAGAAATGTAATTATACTATTGTTGTACTAAGTGGAACTTTAACAACTCTATGCAGGATCTCATTTAAATTATTGCGCCATATTGTTTCATTTTCAGGCAAACATAACTCGAACAAATCATATAATGTGGACGATGGGAACTGATTTTAAGTATCAATATGCACATACATGGTTCCGACAGCTTGACAAGTTTATTCATTATGTCAACAAGGTAATTTTCTAACAACTCAGGAGAATGAGATACCTCCTTTAACTACTCAGAATTCATTTTTCATGATTTTCTTTTTGTCCTATATGATTTTCTATTAGTAAATTGGTATTGGTCATTGAGTTAAGGATGTACCAAAAATTCGTATAATCACTAGTAACAAGCTATCCCTACAATTTTTAAGATGATGAAGAATGTGTAAACTTTTTTCAGAACTCTTATTCAGTAAAATCAATTTTCTTGGTTAAACTTGTATCTAAAGACAATACAAACAGTAATCCTTAGATTAAAAAGGAATATATTTTATTGTGGTTTAACTCACAGTTTGACTTGCTGTCATTACTCATATGTTAATTTTAACTTTAGGATGGACGTGTCAATGCTTTGTACTCTACACCATCCATATATACGGATGCAAAATATGCTACAAATGAGTCATGGCCAATCAAGACTGATGATTACTTCCCGTGAGTTTAAGACTTAGTTTGCATAATCTCTTTTCTTAATTCCTGAGTTTTCTTTCTCATTGTATGATGTTTTACCTGTATTTGTGCATTTTTTTTTCAAAAAAAAAACAAAGTTATGCAGATAATGCAAATGCTTACTGGACTGGATACTTTACCAGTAGGCCAGCTATCAAGCGCTATGTCAGATTAATGAGTGGCTATTATTTGGTATGATGTCTATGTTTATGGGTAATATAAATAAGGTAACTGAAACTTCTGGTCCACTGATGTTAAGAAATTTATCTTTTACCAATACATTATTAGGCTGCAAGACAACTAGAATTTTTTAGTGGGAGAATGAATTCAGGGCCAAATACAGACTCATTAGCTGATGCTTTGGCAATTGCTCAACACCATGATGCTGTCACTGGCACAGAACAGCAGCATGTGGCAAATGATTATTCGAAACGATTGGCAATAGGCTACAAGGAGGTGCAGTTTCAGTTTATCTATCTTTTAGTAATTGTCTATATCCATTTGTTAGCATGTCACCTAGTAGCATTTTTCATTTTGCAGGCAGAGCAATTGGTTTCATCAACACTGGCATGCTTGGCTGAGTCAACATTGCCCGCTGGATGTCAGAACCCAGTTACAATGTTTCAACAAGTAAAAGATCTTTGTTGTTGAATTTGAAGTCTGTGGACCATTTTTCTTACTTGCTATAATGCCTGAATCTACATTGACTTGAAACTATTTCTCATCACTTACTGTTCCTAGAAAACTATTTCTTGTCACTTAGGCTGTGTTTGGTTATGAGGATAAGACAAGACAGGACACCGAGAACAAGACACAAAAATTAGTGTTCTTTTATTTTGTTTGGTGATAAACTAAATATAAAAAATAACAAATTATGAAAGTCCAATTTACTATTATTTTTTCCATATAAAAACTTTAGGAAGAAAAATATAATAATAAAAAATATAATTATGAAAAATTAATAGGAATAATGAAAAAATAAGTTGTGTCCTTGTTAGTGTCTTTGACTCTTTATGTCCTTCCTGTCAGAAAAGACAAAAAATAAACTAATTTAGTATCTCTGGATACAATGTTTGTATTCATGTCTCATCTGCCAAATATAATTTTGTGTCTCTGTATCATTGTTTCAGTGTCCTATACTTATAAACAAACGCAGCCTTATAGTTCCTTAGCTTTGTTAGCGATTAGCTTTAACGTGTGTTGGGATAACTGAAAGATTAAAATATTTCAATAGTTACTTATTCATGTGAAATCAATTTATGTTTTGATACTCTAGCAAGAAAATGGTTTTAAAATAATCTATTTTGTTTGGATTATATAAAATTGTTGTTTTGCATGATAAATTTACTAAATAAAGCATCTAAATGACTGTTTATATTTTAATAATATATTTTATTGAACTCAGCTTATACTTATATTCATAAGTTCCAAATAGTGGCTTATACTTGTAAGCTTTTTTTCAGCTTAAACTGATCATCTTTTGATATACGATATAGTTTATAATTTTACCAACCTTTGCATGTGTTCACAAATATATGGTTCTTTCCTTTCTCTGTTCACTTGAAAGAAATATCCTTAATCTCAATTATTCATCATTCTGTGACATTTGCATATCTTGTTGATGCTTAGAAATTTGTCACCTTATTTAATGCATAAACACGTTGAGCTACAAGGAAGTTTTGCAATGTCCATATCTATGCTATATACTTGATTTGTTCATCCAATCTCAAGTTGTGTATTAGCCATATTATGTAACGACTGATGCTCAGAGCTTTAGATATTAATTTTTTCTCTCTATATGAGATTATAGTGATTAGAACTGAGATTGAATAGAATTAAATTTGTGTATTGATTGTTTCTGATTATCGTATCCAATTTCAAGCTGTAAGGTTTCTGATGATTGCAATCTGCTTTCCTTTCCTCCTCTTTTTTTTGTTTATTTTCCAGTGTCCACTTTTGAATATAAGTTATTGTCCTGCATCAGAAGTTGATCTCAGTCATGGAAAGAATTTGGTAAAACCATTATTTCTTCAAATTTGTTTATCTTTGCTTCTAAGCATTCCATAAAGTGTTTATTTTAGAATTTTTAATCCTCTTTTTTCATCATCCTTGATCCTTCTTATATTTAGGTTATTATTGTTTACAACTCTCTTGCTTGGAGAAGGAACGAAGTGATTCGAATTCCTGTGAGTCATGCCATCTTTTTATTTCTTGTTGTCTTCAATCTGATATCTTGCACCACTTACATCATTTGAAAGTTGAAACTAATATACAAAAGTTGTTACAATCTACATTCATTTGATTCTTTCGATGGTCAGCATGCTGTTAAAGGTTATTGGCGTCCCTGTTTACTGAAATAAGCTGCTTTTAAAATTTCATAGACTGTAAATGGTCTTTGGCTACCATTAATCAGAGGTGTCTTTTAGAAACAAGTGCTTGGTGAACCAAAATGTTAAAACCGCTTTTTTTCCCCACCAGAATAAAGGAATAAATACTCTCAGTGATCAACTTCTAATATAAATAACTGGTGCTGAGTTCATGGTCGTCTGTTCAATAGTTTTTTTCTATAACTGACATTCAAATGGGTTGTGTATGCTTTATTACATGGTCTAACTCTAACCCACTAGTTTTCAGCCATATCTTTTGTATCTATACAAGGATGTCTCATTGTCTTAATTCCAACCATACAAAAAAGAGGAGGAGAAGAGTATAATAACCTAAAAGACATTAATAAAACGCACGAAATTGGTAAACATTGTTATATCCAATTTTTTATAACCTGGTAATGCATTGTTTAACATTCACTTATGAAGGATGTCTTTGGTAATCAGAGTTGACATGAATCAACTTTGATTTGCTTCTAAAAGCACGACTTAGATACAATGCATTATTACATTTTTATGAAGCGATGATAATAGGCTCACCAAACAATTTCGTATCTACAAAGACTATATATGCATCCTATTGGAAGCAATATAAAACTAGCCTCACTGCTTCACACATTGATTCAAGGGGGAGCAGCAGCATCTTGCATGGCCAGTAAACATGTAAAATCAAGTATTATGCTTTTATTATTATTTTAATTTTGGTCTGATCTCCGGGTCCTGGGTTCAAGCCATAGAATCAGATTCTGCGTCAGGTTAAACTGTCTACATTATACCTTTTGGGAGTAGTCCTAATCCAAACCCTACATAATAAGAGATGCTTTGCATTGAACTGCCCTTTTTGTGGTTTTAGGCTATAGCCTTAGAGGATTCTAAAAAAAAAATATGCCAGGTCCTGTCTTGTCATGCTTACAACATTTGATAATATAAATAACATATAGTGCTTGCACAGATAAGTTTCAGTTATGATCTATTAAACTATCATAATGTTTACTATTGTTAACATGCCTTCCATTGCGACAAATTTCTTTAGGTTATTGATGACAATGTTGCGGTTCATGACTCTAATGGCACAGAAATAGAATCTCAACTTCTTCCTCAAGCTGAGGCCTTCGAAGGCTTAAGAAACTTCTATGTCAAGGCATATTTGGGACACACTCCACTCAACACACCCAAATATTGGCTTGCGTTCACAGTTTCAGTACCTCCACTTGGTTTTAGCACATACACTGTCTCAACTGCCAAAAGGACAGGTTCTATAATAAATTGTTTTATTATTAACTAACTAATATTTATTTGCTTTCCATTTGCCTACAGAATTGGTTTTTTTGATATTTGATTTCTTCTTGTTTTCAGGTTCAACCAAATCATCAGTAAATACATATCAAAGTAATGAAAAGGCGAGGTTTGAAGTTGGTCAAGGGAACTTGAAACTTAGATTCTCTACAGATGAAGAAACACACAGCAATTATGTTAATATAAGAAGCATGGTGCGTGATACATCACTTTGCGTGAAAAGATTCCCCCTTAATTAGGAACATTTCATGTTGTAGTCTTGCCTGTCTTTGTGATGTTCTCCCTTCTCATCATCTTTTAGTATATTCTGTTAGTTGAGTCCTTCCACTGTTGTATACAAAATTGAAAATCATGAAGTAAAAACCTGATTGGCACTCTTAATTTTGAAATGGAAGATGGACAAACAAGTTGAACAGAAGTACCTTTACTACTCAGGATATAATGGAAGTCATCAAAAGGATCCACAGGTAGACATTTTCACTTTAAAATCCTGATATTATTAACTTTTCACTTCTCCTGCCATTGTTCTTCTAATATAAATTTGTTATTTCATTTCCGTTACAGAATTCTGGGGCATATATTTTTCGTCCAAATGGCACATATTTCATCAACCATGAAAGACAGGTTTTAAATGCAATCTGAAGTATAATATCTCTACGAACAAATGCCACAACTACTTTAAGTTAAAGTATTGAATTCTCAGGTTCCTTTTACTGTTTTGCATGGACCATTGCTTGATGAAGTGCATCAACAAATCAACCCATGGATATATCAGGTGTTCTGCTTGGTCTTTCATCTTTAACATCATTGGAATATTACTCTCTTACTAATAAACTCCTTTCATGAAACTGTCAATGTTTTGAGAAATTAACTAACACAGGCCATTTGAATATTTGACTCAGACTGATAAACTGAAATAATGTGATGTAGGTGAATTTGGAATTTAGGAAAATGGTAAATCTGATTCTAGTAATATGTTGCTTTAAATATATTATTTTCTAATTGCTTTGAAAAGGTCAAGAAATGCTACTGGATTATAGAATGAGCATCTAGAACAATAGGACTAATACCTATGTCAGGAATGCATTTGCAATAGTTATATAAGGTGGTCTTGTGGCTAACAGACTAGCACCTTGATAAATAAATCACCATCACTAACCTTTGCTCATTATTTTCCAGTCACCTGAGATCTTTTTTTTTTTAAGATTTCTTTTTTCTTTCATGATCCAGTTTATGTTATCTATAAAGGGGATAGAAGAGAGTTGGTGTCCAATTTTTTCCCTAAACTAGCCTTCTTCATATATTAAAATATCAGAAAATACTTTTTGCGTTCCTAAGATTTCATCCAAAAATCAATGGTTAAGAGAGCAAAATATTTACCAACTTGACCAGTGCCACATTTGTTACTATTATACATATTGAATAAAAAAAACGGTGGAGTAATAGACATCAATGCCTACTAATAACATGTCTATTAGTCCACTAGTAATAGTAATTATAGTAACAATTAATGAGAAATAAGACTTCTTTTATCTATTTCTAACATAATATTCGAGATTAATGTGCATCAAATATGTCGGCAGATTACCAGGCTACACAAAGAAAAGGAGCATGTTGAAGTAGAGTTTATTGTAAGTTTTAAAATAGTTGCTTTTATTATTTATATTTACGTTTGTGTCATTAATATTCATTGTGAAAACGGATACCAATTTACATTTATAACATGGTTTATATATGTGGGATTTTGGATCATTTGAACTGGTTATTTTTCGAATTTCAGGTTGGCCCTATACCTATTGAAGATGGAACTGGTAAAGAAGTTGCCACTAAGATTTCAACTGCTTTAAGCAGCAAGAAAACATTTTACACAGATTCTAACGGTCGCGATTTTATCAAAAGGGTATGCAATTTAGGTTCTGTTGAATATAATATGCCTTGAGGAATTTTTGAACCATCTTAACTTTCTTCTTTTCCTTATTCCACAGCTATGCCTCTCAAATATTTTACTACCTGCTGGTTATTTAACTTATGTGTAATAATATTTTAAGCACTTCTTATTGGGTCAACTTTCAGTATATTCTTGACTACCATATCCATTAGGATATGACAACAACAATAACAACAAAGCCTTATCCCACTAGGTGGGATTGGCTACAAGAATCAAACGACGACATTGCTAATATTCATATATCTAGGTGCTTGATGTTGATTGTGACAAAGCAGCTCCTTCTCTGAGATTGATGGAAGCAACTTTGTATATTTGATAAAAAAACAGTTGCATGGCTCGTAAAACTTTTCCTTGAATTTCAAGTTTAGCTTTTTTCCTTTTCTTTGGGCATAACTTAATTTTATTTAACTTATCCCGCTGCAGATACGTGACTTCAGAACAGACTGGGATCTGGAAGTGAACCAGCCCATTGCAGGAAATTATTACCCTGTATGTGAACTCATGTACATTAGTTCTTTCAAAATAATTGGTAGTTTTTAAAGGCCTATTTTCCTCCTCTTACTTGCTTGAAGGATTGTTAGTTATTGTTGAAACTGTTACTTATGCCTGCTGTGCAAACTGCTGGTAGTTGTTGTATGATAAATTATACAGCTACTCTTAATAAGAAACTTAAAATAGAAATATGTGCTTTCTCAATTTGGTTTAGTAATATTGTCATTCTCATTGATCGTCACTAGACTTAATTTCAACATTTATGGATGTATCCACAATGGTAACTACTGGCTTTATGGCACTTTGTTAGAAGTTCAAGCAGCAGTTATTATCATCCTTTTGGTTCACAAATTATTTCTTTTTTTTTTTTTCATTTTGTCTTCAGATTAATCTAGGGATATACATAAAAGATAATAAGACAGAATTCTCAGTTTTGGTGGATAGATCTGTTGGAGGATCTAGCCTAGAAGATGGACAAATAGAACTGATGGTCCACAGGTATGTGGTATTATTTAGATAATGCATTGTAGAGACTCCTGTTATACCAAAATTGAAAATATATTACCACTCCTATCTGGCACTGTCTTATTCTTGGAAATGTAGTACTTTTGGCATCTGTCTAAACAGTGTGTATGAATATAATATAGGACAAACCCCTTCAATGCCAAAAATATTTTGGAAGAAAGCATTGGAAGATATTGTTGGTATACAAGTAGGCAGTGATTACGTGTTCTAGTTCATGGAATAATGCAGTTTTTTTCAGGGAATATATCCACTTAAACATTTGTTATGGAGATGTTGGTTGAATCTCTTCCTTTTAGATAGGATGTGCTCAATCTGCATATTGAAGTTTGCAGCTTGTAGTTTAAGTGTTTGAACTTTGAAATGCACAGTATGCTTAGTTCAAGGCTCACAAGTTAATGTTCATTTTTTGGAAGTTGGTTTTGAGGATATCCTTCTCCCTAAACTTTTCTAAACATGTTGAAACAACTTTTCTCTTTCCTGACACCAATAGGCGATTGCTACTTGATGATTCAAAAGGTGTTGCAGAGGCTCTAAATGAAACAGACTGTGTCGCTGATGATTGCAGGGGCCTAACTGTAAGAATTTCTTGCCTAGATTTTAAATTCATGTAGCTATCAGCATTTCTCCTGATTAATATCAACCTTTTACTTCAGATATGCATTGTCTGTTGATAAACCAAACTACTTTCAAATGGGTCTTAATGCTGGTAGCAGAAAAATCAGTGTCAATCCATTTTAGCAGAAGTTGACTAAAGCCTTGTGATCATGTTTTGGCATGTGCAAATATGTTTTGTTATATATATAACCGTTTTTTATTACAATGTTCTATTAGAAGAAGGATTTGATCTCAATTATATTTTTGACGATCCCTTTGACAGAGTGCATTTTTTTTTTTTCAGCTAGCAAATTTAGAATGCCCATTTTCCAGTATTTATGGACAAATGTCTCTTCATGTGACTTAGGTTTTGCCATTCTGAAATCCATAACTAATTTTTTGTCAGGTCCAAGGTAAATTTTACTACAGGATAGATCCCTTGGGTGAGGGTGCAAAGTGGCGCCGAACTTTTGGTCAGGAGATATATTCTCCTCTTCTATTAGCTTTCTCTGAAAAGGTGAAATTTAGTAGGGAGAAAAGAAAGAGTAATTGTATAATATACATGTACTTTCTATTGATCAACTCAGGGTTTTTTTTGTTTTTCTTTCTTTTTTTTTTTAATTTTATTATATCAAGTATCAGTCAGTAAAAGGTTGATTTTATTTGGCAGGATGATAAAGATGATTGGATGAATTCCCATGTGCCAACATTTTCAGGAATGGATTCGTCATATACATTGCCTGATAACATTGCAATGATAACATTACAGGTCTTTGTGGCTTTATCCCTGTTTAAAGGGATTACCTTATCTCATGCCTTACAAGCTCAGGATAAATAATAGATATTGTTCTTGGCCAACAGTGACAACATACTAAATGCCAACACAATGATAGCTTATTTATTTCTGCATGCATGCTTTCAAAATTTGTTATGAACATAATTCTTTAGCTTGCATTTTATCTATTGTTTTGGACATTTCAGGAACTTGATGATGGGGCAGTTCTGCTTCGGTTAGCACATCTATATGAGGTCTCCATTTCTTTTTAATTAATATTTTTAATGTTTTTCTTTGAGAAGATTGCAATGATCCATTTATATGTGATCTTGCCTTTTCAGTTCTTGCTCACTATTCTTGGTCACATTTTAGGCCCGTTTTATTTTGGTGGGGTAGGGTGGGGTAGGGTGGGGTAGGGCAGGGTCGGGCAGGGCTGGCAGCCTGTTTTGACACCCCATAGAAACTGTTTTCTCAAGAATGAAAATAAAATAAAATAAAGTTATTGGCTTCCTTGTTTAATTAATCAGCATCTCTTGTATTGTTTCTAGTGGTACCATTTGTCTCTCGTTCTGTGATGACTATTGCTAAAACGAAGAATAAGCTTTCAGCATGATAATAAAATGTTTCATGTAATATATTGATGACAGATAACTTTTGTATGCTGAAAAAGAAAATTGCAATTTGTTAAGAGAAATTTGTGAATCCTCGTGCCAAACCAAAAGCATGTGAATCTATTAGGTTAAGGAAAAAAAGAAACAGTCCCTTGCACAAGCTTCATCCTGAGACTGATTCTTGCCCTCATGATTGCTTGACAAATAAATAAATATATCATGATTGTTCTTTTTTTCTTTTTGGATATAAGTCATGATTGTTCTAAATTTTGAATTGCGGGCTCCCATGCTATTAAGTAGGTACTTGTTGACCAAGTATAAGTAGGTGCTATCTAAATACAAGCTAATCCTTATCACAAATCAAATTTTGCAATGCATGCATATTATTGACTTTCAAAATAAAACAAACTACCACTTCATCCCTTTGTATTTTTGTTGCTCTTCTTTGTCCTTTTCCTTCTTAGTGATTTTTGCATCATGTTTAGTATCCCACATTCTAATCCCCAACAAATTTATGCACAGATTGGAGAAGATAAGGATCTCTCTGTAAAGACAAGTGTAGAGCTGAAAAGACTCTTCCCTGAAAAGAAGGTAAAATCTAAAATTGCGATAAGATTTCACTAGTTTGGTTTGGGGGTAAAAATAAGATGGAAATTTTCATCGATGAGTCTCATGAGTAAAAAGCTCCATGAAAATTTCCAACCGATATTTGTCCCTCAACCAAACACACTCTTAACACTCCGTTAGATAGTTTGGACAAGATATAAATACAAAGACAGTAACATGGAAAATTTGTGTTGGCTCTGTCCCTACCTAGAAAGGTCGGAAAATACAAGAACTGTGTACTAGGAAATATTGTCTTGTATTGTATATCTACCTTTACCTCCAAATATATATAAATGTGGTGTCTATGGTTCTTATGGCTACGGTGACTATGGTGATTATATAATTTTAGTAACATTTTTTTTTAAATGTTGCTAAAATTAAAATCCACATTTTTTTAGATTTAGTAATAGTTTTTACTTTTATTTTTTAAATTAAAAAGTGTCGTTAAATAGTAAAAAGTGTTTTTTAATTTTAATAACACTTTTTAAGTATTGTTAAAATTTATAGGTACCGTAGCCACAGTAACCACAGGTACCATATCATAAATCATGTTAGTTTTATGAAATAGTTTGCAGTTGGTTTAGTATATGATGGACTTGAATTGTGTAGTAAGAATACTAATGATAGTTTTGATGGAGTGATTTGGATGAATAGTTTGAGAAATTTGATAGTTATATTATTGATAGATTAAGGAGAGTACAAAGACTAGTAGAATTTGATGTTTGTTAGTTGATTACAATGAATTCCATGATGGCCTATTTATAGGCTCTATTGATTCTAGATAATTCTAAACCTTAGATACTTCTAGACATTAACCTAGATATTTTTAGATACTAATCTTAGATATTTCTAGTACTTGATTTATTTACTTAACTTCTAGACTTCTCCATCATAATATCTGAATATTTTTATGAAACAAGATCATTAGAATTCTAGAGAATTCCACAAATGTGTAGCATAGTCAATACTCCTCCTTGATGCACATCTGTGTAACTCCAAGCATCTCTCGAAATAGTTCGAACTTTGATCTTAGTAGTGCCTTAGTGAATATGTTTGCCAGGTGCTCATTTGTGCTGCAATACTCGATTTTTATTTTTTTCTCCAATAGCTTCTCGTATAAAATGATACTTGATAGGTATATGCTTGGTCCTATTATGATGGAGTGGACTGTTTGCCATTGCTATTGCTAACTTCCTATCGCACAACATAGTTGGTTCTTCTTGTTGCTTTCTTATGTCTTCGAATATTTTCCTTAGCCATATTGCTGGATTAGTAGCATTTGCAGCTGCAACATACTCAGCTTCAGCAGATGATTGAGTCACAGTTTCTTGTTTCTTTGATGCTCAAGAGAATACTCCAAATCCTAGTGTAAATGCATATCCAGAAGTGTTTTTCATGTAGTCAATTGATCCTGCCCAATCACTGTTGATATATCCAAATAGTTTTGGATCTTCAATAGATTTATAATGAATGCCATAATCTTTTGTACCCTGAATATATCTTAAAATCCTTCTTGCAGCTCCATAGTGCTTCTGACTTTGCTTTTGCATGAATTTTGACAATAGACTTGTTGCATACATGATGTCAGGTTTTGTGATAGTTAGATAAAGGAGACTTCCAATGAGACTTCTGTATTGTGAAGCATTTGCCTCCTCAGATCTACGTTTTGTAATTTCTCATTATGGGCTAAAGGAGTAGATACTGCTTTGGAATTATTCATTTTGAACTTTTGTAGCAATTTTTGAGTGTATTTCTTTTGTGAGATGAAAATTTTGTTTTCATTTTGGTTTACCTCATTGCTAAGAAAATAGTGCATCAATCCTAAGTCAGTCATCTCAAATGTCTTCTTCATTTCTTCTTTGAATTCTTTTGATCATGGCCTCGTTGTTTCCTGTGTAGATAAGATCGTCCATGTACAAGGAAACTATGAGAGTGTTTAAATTATCTTGTGTCTTGATGTAGAGTGTAGGCTCACTTTTACTCTTCTTGAATTCATGATTAGTGAAATATTTGTCAATTCAACTGTACCATGCTCGTAGAGCTTGCTTGAGTCCATAGAGTGTTTTTTTAAGTCTTAGCACCTTGTCTTCATGTCCTTCTATAATGAACCCTTGTGGTTGATCAATGTATACTTCTTCCACTAGTTCTTCATTTAGAAACGTGAATTTTACGTCCAACTGATAGATCTTCCATTGCTTGTGCGGCTAGTGCAATGAGCACCCTTATTGTATCTAGGCGAGCTATAGGTGCAAATGTCCCTTGTGTTATCTATCCCAGAAATTTGCGCATACCCTTTAGCTACGAGCCTTGCTTTAAGCTTCTAAATGGATCCATCGGGATTGAGTTTTGTCTTGTATACCCATTCGACTCCAATGACATCTTTATTTGAAGGGTGATCTACCAGCTCCCATGTGTTGTTCTTCTCAATCATCTTGATTTCTTCTTCCATGGCATTTCTTCATTCTTTTGGCTTTTCTGCTTCTTCAAAGTTTGTAGACTCGATTTTGGCAAAATTACATGTTTCATATACATCTTGTAGAGGCTTAGTTTTTCTTGGAGGAGAATAATTGGTTGCTTCTACTGTTGGAGTAGTTGGCTTGCTTCTTCACGTTCTTGTTCTTCTAGTCTTATAGGTGATTGTTGTAATACTTCCTTTTTCGACTTTTTCATCTTTTCAGTTCCATTAAGCATTTTCATCAAACTCCACGTCTCTGTTGATGATGAGTTTCTTTGTTTGCAAGTTATACACACGGTATCCTTTTGATTGTGTACTATACTCAAGGAAGATTCCTTTCTTTGTTTTTTCATGGAGCTTGCTTCTTTTTTGTGTAAGGATGTAGACATAGCATATGCATCCAAAGATACTTAAGATTCTTTGCAGAAGATTTTCGTCCACTCCATGCTTCGATCAGAGTTTAATTTTTTACTGTCTTAGTGGGACAGCGATTTAGTAGGTATACTGTTGTGTATACAGCTTCTTCCCAGAAGATATTTGGCAAGTTTTTTTCCTTGAGGATCAAGCGTGCCATTTCTATCACAGTTCTATTTTTTCTCTCAGATACTCCATTTTGCTCAGGAGCATATCCAACTGTGAGTTGATGCTTGATACCCTCTTTGCAGAATTTATTAAATTCTTTGGAAGTGTATTTAGTTTCTCTGTCGCTACGAAGTATCTTGATGCTACGACCACTTCGTTTCTCCACATGTATTTTGAATTTCTTGAAGATGCCAAAAATCTCTGTTCTTTCATGTAGGAAATATGTCCACATCATTCTAGTATAATCATCGATGAAAAGAATGAAATACTTGTTATTGAGTGATGGGATCTTCATCGGACCACAAACGTCAATGTGAACTAATTCAAGCATCTCCTTGGCTTGCCAAGCTCTTCCAGAAGGAAATGGTTGACAATGTTGCTTGCTAAGTAAGCATCATTCACAAGGTTGATTAATCTCTATGATGCTTGGTAGATCTCTTATTAGTTGCTTTTGATGTAGCAACTTTAATCCATGAAAGTGAAAATGGTCAAATCTTTGATGTCACAGCCATGAATTATCTTGTGCATTTAATGCTGTTTCTATGATATAACTCCATTTGAATGGAAAGCTTCTGTTTTTCATCTTTACTATTACTAGAAGTCTTTTAGTTTTCCTTTCACTTATGGTGCATGAGTCTTCTTCAAAGTGTAATACGTAGCCTTTCTCCATCATTTGGCCAATACTAAGTAGGTTTTGAGCCAGTTTAGAAATTAACAGAATATCATGGATATTCATGATATTCTTATTTCCTATCTTGGTGTGGACGATGATTGTATCTTTGCCATTCGCCTACACGATCATTCCGTCTCCAAGTCTGATGTAGATCGAACAGATTTACTGATTTCACTAAATAGGTTTTGATCACTTGTCATGTGATTACTACAACCACTGTTGAGATACCATATATCATCTTTCTTCTTGCGCTCTTGTGATGATGCATAGAAGATGCACTCTTCTCCCTCCGTTTTTTCATAGAAGTTTGTGCGATGATTGATCTTCATCCTATAATCTTTCTCCATATGCCCAAACCTTTTACAATTGCGACACTGTGGTTTTTCACGATGCCAACAATCCTTCTCTAGGTGGTTAGTTTTCTTGCACATGCCACATGAAGAATATTGTTTCCCATCTTCAGTTTTATTTTCGATTTTTTAGAAGTGTCTGAAATTCTAGAATTTTCTTGTCTTTTTCCTCCTATTTTATTTAGATTCTGAGATTTTATATTGAGCTTAGACTGAAATGTATTTTCTATTGAATCTTCATCATCTCGACTTGCTAGTCTTTGTTCAAAAAGCGTATAGTGAGCTTATTAACTCTGCTGGTGTTAGTGTTAATAAATCCTTAGTTTTTTCAATTGTAGACATTTTATGATCGAATTTGGAAGGCAAACTAATGAGTATTTTTTTTACTATCTTTTTATCGGGCAAATCTTCTCCATAAGCTTTTATTTCAGTTACTAAGTTCATTAATCTTGTATAGTAACTTTTTATTTTTTCAAAATCTTTTATTTTCATATTTGCATATTGCTTCTTTAGAGATTGGAGGAGGATTGTGCATACGTTTGTGTCGCCTCTGAACTCTTGCTCCAAGTTTTCCCATACTTCCTTAGCTACGATATTCCTCATATCTTTGCGAAGATTGTCTTTGTTACAACTTGTTGGAGGAAGCATAGAGCAATATAATTTCTTTGTTGCTATTCCTTTAATTTCTTCTTTTCTGCAGTGGAAAGTGTTGCTTGGTTTCTTTGGCATAGTGAATCCTTCGTGGATAATATCTCACAAGTCTTGTACTTGTAGGAAAGTTTTCATTTGAGAATGCCAGTCTTCATAATTGTCTTCTGACAATATGGGCACATGAATATTTATGGTTGAGATAGTCATGGTTATGAAAAAATTTGTTTGAGTGGATTATAATATGGTGGATATGTATCGTTGACAAGTTAGGAAGAAAGATTCTACGCCCAATAGATAATCGAGCATAGGTCTGATGCCACTGTTAGTTTTATGAAATAGTTTGAAGTGGTTTAGTATATGATGGACTTGAATTGTGTAGTAAGAATACTAATGATAGTTTTGATGGAGTGATTTGGATGAATAGTTTGAGGAATTTGATAATTATATTGTTAATAGATTAAGAAGAGTACAAAGGTTAGTAGAATTTGATGTTTGTTAGTTGGTTACAATGAACTCCATGATGGTCTAGTTATAGGTTCCATAAATTATTCTAGATAATTCTAAGTCTTAGATATTTCTATATATTAACCTAGATATTTCTAGGTACCAAGTATAGATATTTCTAGTATTTGATTTATTTACTTAATTTTTAGACTTCTCTATCATAATTTTTAGATATTTATTTTTATGAAACAAGATTATGAGAATTCTAGATAATTCTACAGATGTGTAGCATAATCAATAAACCATATATAAAATCTCATTTGCACATGTCTTAGCTACCAAACACAGATTAAAAGGATGGGAAATTCTTTTCCACGTCTGTTTAGATTGTTTTGTTACTTAAAACTGCTTTCAAACTGCCTTGGTATAGATCAAAGGGGTGAAAGAGATGAGCTTGTCAGCCAATCAAGAAAGGACAGAAATGGAGAAGAAAAGATTTGCATGGAAAGTAAAAGGGTCTTTAGGAGATGAACATGTTTTATCAAGGGGAGGGCCAGTTGATCAAAAAGAGCTAGCTGTGGAGCTTGCTCCCATGGAGATCCGCACTTTTATCATTTACTTTGATGACAATGACATGCCTAACCTTCTCTCAGATGCATAGTAGTAGATTTTGGCATTGAAAGAAACAAGCATGTTTGTATTATATTTATGTTGTATGGCAAGTCTTCTTTTTTTTTTTTTTGTCAAATGAATTGGACCATCTCTAATTTTAGGCATTATAAATTCACTCATACATATACATAAGAGTTTTATCCACTACATATAATACATACAATACTATTATTTTCTTTAGCCTCATTTTGGATAAACAGCTTAATTAAGTGCACTTATTGCAAAGTATATACGACAATCACTAGACTAAGGCCTTGCGTGCCTGTTTGGCAAGGCTATCTAATCTAACACTGATAACTTGGGCAGTTGGGCCTTGAAAGAATGAAGGCTCAAATTGTTTTATGGTTTCTCTTATGGTCGTACTATGATAAAGGTAGAGATGCAAAGTGTATTAATACGTATAAAAAAAATTGCTTAGCCGAGGAATGCTACGGTGAAGAACATTATTTTTTTCTACACACGAGAAATTTAGTTGGCATTTTTTATGGCTAATTTTTTTATATTGATTAAATAAATGTGTAATATATTGTTATTGGAAAATTAGGTGTTTTTCTTTGATATAGTGGTTTTTTTATTGGTATTTGTTCAAATCGAAAGGTTTGATTTGTTTGAAGAAAAAAATAAACTACAAATTGGAGGGTCTAATTTGTATTTTTTATTTTTAAAAATAAAAATCGGACGGTCTAATTTTAACATTAATTTTTATTTTATTTTCGAAAACACAAATCAAACTGTTCGATTTGTGATTGTTTGTTTGAAAAATAAAACAAATCGGAGGCACCAATTTGTCTTAACCATAGCAAGGTAAAACACTTTTCTTGTCACACCATTTTGAGATACACTCTTTCCTCTTTCACACGAGAAAGAATTTGCAATTTTTTATCAAGTGCTATCTGTCCAACTGAAGGAGCAGCTTTAAGCCTTTCACACACCACAATGCAAAATCTGCAAAGCAATTAATGTAGTGTAGTAAATTGCACTTAATTAAAAAATTTAATTAAGCCTTTTTTAACTATTTAGTATTTTTTTTCTTTTTTTTTTTTGGACAGGGGTCTAATCCTACAAAACAGATGCAGATCTCTATTTTTTCCAAAAGAATCATTAGTAAATTGGAGTCTATGATGAGGAATTTTCTTTGGAAAGGATAAGTTGATAGAAGAGGATTGAATCTTGTTAGTTGGAAGGTACTAGTTACTCCAAAAAAATATGGAGGTTTGGGGATTAGAGATCCTTATTGTGTAAATATTGCTCTTCTTGGGAAGCTAGTTTGGACTTTTTTCCAGCAGCCAAACAAGCTATAGGTCCAATTGTTGGATGTCAAGTACTGATCATCTCTATATGACTGTTTTAGTTATCCTAAGAACAAGGACTCTCCCATTTGGAGGTGTCTTTGCAAGGCTTGGGAAGTGTTGAAGGATGGGTTTGCTTGGTGTATTGGAGATTTGAACCAGAATTTTTGGTTTTCTAGCTGGAGGAGAGAAGGACGGTTATCTAATGAGATGGATTATGTTCACATTTCTGATTCGAATCTCCGGATACAAGATATTTGGTCGGTTGGTAGGTAACATTTGGATACTCTTTATTCTCCTTTATCTCAAAATCTGAAAGATAATATTCTCTCTTACAATCCAGATGAACAAGCAGGTCCGGAAGTGGGTTGGTATTGGAGTGGGTCTGCTGCCAAAGTCTATAACTCACGCAATGGTTACTTGTGGTTGTGTAAGCAACTGTTTGGTTGGGAGGAGCAGGAGAATTGGCTTTGGCTTTGGCGTCAGCTTGTTCCGGAAAAGCATAAGTTTTTGGCTTGGTTGTGTCTTAAGGAGGCTCTTCCTACTGCAAGTTTTTGCTTTAGAAGAGGGATATCGTCATCGGATAGGTGTCCAAAATGTCTTTCTAGTCAGGAATCGGTTTTACATTGTATTCGAGATTGTCCAAAAGCTCAGCTTGTCTGGCATAGGTTGGATATTTCTTGTCATCCTTTGGATTTGAAGAACTGGTTCTTGTATCATAGCAGAGAGCATCCGTTCAAGTTCTTTTCGGGACTTTGGTGGATATGGTGAGTAAGGAATAATGATATATTTAATCCCCATGAAACTTGGCCTCCGGAAAAAGTGATTTGTCTGGCATTAACTTCAGAAAAGGAGTTTAGGAATATTTTTGAATTACAACGTATGTCCCTTCCCTCTACTCTAAATGGTTTTTGGAATCCCCCATCCATTGGTACTTTTAAGATTAATTGTGATGCTAGTTATTTTGGTTCGGGTGATAGTGTTGGTTTTGCTTGTGTTATTAGAGATTGTAATGGGAGTTGGCAAAGGGGTGTTTGGGAATGATTGAGAGTAATAGTATTCTTCAAGGAGAATTGTTTGCTATTTGGAGAGGATATCTCTTAGCTTGGGATGTGGGTCAACGAGATGTTATTTGTGAGACGGATTGTGTGGAAGCATTTAATCTTGTTACTCAAGATGGTTTTGGGTTTATCGATCCATTGGTGCTCAAAATAAGAGATATAATGCATTGGAATTGGCGTGTTGACTTTCGTTTGATTATGAGATATGCAAACACGGTGGCAGATACTATGGCAAAGATGGCGATGAAGTTACAACTTTCGCATGTGGAGCTTCTTTCACCTTGGGAAGAGTTTAAGAGTAGTCTTAAACGGGACTGCCCCTTTATTTAAGCAGTTCCTTGTTTTGTTTGTTTTGTTTTTCTTTGTTTAATTTATTTCAGTCACAAAAAAAAAAGACTTGACCCAACCTAAACTAACCCTTTCTCAATCCATTACCATTTTTTTTCTGTCTTCCCATGACATTTTCCTTTCTCTCTTTCCTAGACCGTAGATCAAAACAAGTAGAGTAATAGCAAGAACACAATTTACACATGCAAGAGGGGAGAAACCTTCTCCAATCGTACCTCAATCATCCAACCTTGTCAGCCGCAAAGAACTTGATTGCTGAGAAGATGGAGTTGTTGACGACAATGACGACGATCCGCCATTGTCCACCGTTGTGTTGCTGTGAGATGTGGTAAGCTGTAACCCCTTTAATCTCTCTGGTCGAGAATCGCAGCGCAATTTCTGGGAACGCAGGGCAGAAAAGCATCAAAGGATCAGGTTAGCAAGTGGAGAGGCGCAGAAATAATGCAACCTTCGGTGTCATTGTGGCTCCACGCCAGAGGAGCCACTGTTGAACGCCAGAGGATCAGCTAGGACAATGAAGCCATAAAAATGGTACAAACCCTCTTAATTTCAATTACCTTGCACCTAATTAACTCCCATTTCTCTCAATCATGATCTGTTCGCCATTCTTAATACCATAAAATTATATTTTCGGAGAATGTTCCTGATAGTTGGTGGCTTATGCATGATCCAATTCTGGTTGAGAGAACCCTGAACTGTGAGCTTTGCCACTTCATGCGCTAAAGAATTTCCTTCTCTAGGCATTCAGGTGAATCCACAATTTGGAATGCTTCTTGCTATATCTAGTATGTCTTTTAGAATAACTTGAATTTCTGCAATAGACGCCTGTGATTTTAGTGCTTGGATGAGTATTAGACTATCTGATCCTATGATAATTTTCTGTAGTTCAAAATTTTTCGCCATAATTAATGATGCCCTGACCACTAATACTTTCGCAGCTAATTGCAAACTGGCAGCTGTTGTGGAATTCAAACCTGAAAGAAGATTTCCAGTGTGGTCTCCAAATACCGCTGCTATAGCACCTGTAGAGTGCGCTTTAACAAACACTGCATCAATATTGCACTTAACCCATCCTGTCAGAGGCGGTCTCCAAGTAACCCTGCTGCCTGCTCTTCTTTCATTAATAGAAGTCTTTGTTGATTCTTCAGCCATTTTTGCAAACTCTATTTCCATTAGTTTAGCTTTGTGTATCACTGTTTTTGGATTAGGTTTAGTTTTCTAGTGTACTGCTTGATTTCTCACTTTTCACATCCCCAAACTAAAAAGCCAACCTTATTACTGCATTGATCATAATTCGCCCCTGTATTCAACTTTATTTTTTCTAGAAGATCCTGCATCCATTTCCCAAAAGAAGAAACCGTTAGGGCAGCATTGAATTTGGGCTCCAAACCACGTCGCCTTTGTCCATGGGCAGAGCAGCAATGCATGTTCAGTGGTCTCTAGTTCCTGCAAACAAATTGCACATATATGGGTGTTAGTTATTTTTTATTATAAAGATTTCCAAAAAATGGTATTATATTATGTGAAGCTCCCCATAAAAAGTTTCTTGATTTTTTGAGGTACTTTTAATTTCCAAACCTCCGGCTATAAGTTCTTTAAGTCTTCACTGGTTGATGGGTTATTTCTATTATCACTACTCCTTTCTTTCTTAACAACATGATATCCCGTCTTGATAATGTATTTGTCATTAGATCTGAAAGGCCAGCTGAACTTATCCTCCCTTCCAATAATACTCACTGGGGTTCTAATGATTTTTCCTACTAAAGCTCCATCAAAATACTTCCTTAGCTCATTTATATTCCACCCCTCTCTTTCACTAATCAACTCCTTTACAAACTTGATATTGTTATTTCTAATCTAAGGATTGTTGTCCATGTTCATTATCCACCTATCTTTCAGGATGCTCACTTTCTCTCCATTCCCTATCGGCCATCTTCCATTTCTCAAAAGAAAATCTTTTTCATGTACAATACTTTTTCGAATCCAAGATGCTGTCCTACCTACTTTTTCTTCTTTAAAGTCCTTATTTGGAAAATACAAAGCCTTTAGTACCTGAACCCATACCGCTTTAGGATTTTCAAAAATTCTCCATGCCTGTTTTGTCAAATGTGCTATATTTTGACTATAAAAATCCTTAAAACTAATTCCTCCATCTTTTTTACTCGCACATAACTTATCCCAACTCCTCCAATGGATACCTCTTTTCTTACCTGAGGATGTCCACCAAAATTTGGCAACTCTCTTACTAAGCCGTTGACAAAAACCTCTAGAAAAGAGAACCACGTTCATAGCATAGGCAGGCATCGCTTGAACTATCGATTTGATGAGAACCTCTTTCCCAGATTGATTAATGAGTTTTTCTTTCTAACCTTCTAGCTTATCTAACACTCTCTCCTCAATCCAACTCAGAGCTCTATTCTTTGATCTTCCCCAATGAGCCAGAAGCCCAAGATACTTACCTGGTCTATCCCACACTGATAATCATAATATCTCTTCTATTTCTACTCTATTCCTTATTGGAATCTGGTTTTCAAATGTGATCCCAAACTTATCGATATTGATTCTCTACCCCGAGATTTCTATGTACATATTCAAAATAGTTATGAGTTGATAAACTTCCCCCTCACTATCTTTTGAGAAAATTATACAATCATCTGCAAAGAGGAGATCTGAGATAGCTAGTGCAGTAGGGGCAATTTTAACTCCAGAGATTTTGCCCTTTTCTCTAGCCTTGTCCATAACGATGGTGAAGACCTCAACCGCTAAGATAAAGAGGTACGGCAATAGGGGATCCCCTTGCCTAAGTCCCCTCTGGGACACAATGTTCCTCGACAAAAAGTCCATTAATCTTAATCTTATAACTAACTTATATCACACACTTCATCATTATCTTAACTCAATGCGGGTTGAACCCAAAAGCCTTTAAAGTTGCTTCTAGGAATGACCATTCTAACCTATCATAAGCTTTATTCATGACTATCGTAATGGCTAAATTCCTGGAAGCATCCCTTCCTTTTTTTATTTAACGCATGGAACATTTCCTACACTATTACCATGTTATCTTGGATCAGGTGTCCCCCTACAAAAGCACTTTGAATGGGTGATATAATCTTATCTATAATTCTTCTAAGCCTAATAATCATCATCCTTGAAATAATCTTGTAAATGAAGTTGTAACATCTAATCGGTCTAAGCTGATTAAGAATTTTCAGAAAATTAGTCTTAGGAACCAAGACTAAAAATGTTTCCCCAATGTTGCTTGGTAAATTCGCTTCAAGAAAAATACTCTTAATAACTTCACAAACCTCTTTTCCAACAACTGTCCAATAATTCTGAAAGAAGAGACCATTTAATCCATCTGGTCTTGGTACCTTGAGACTTCTAAGGCTGAAGGTAGCCTCTTGATTTCCTAATCAGTAACCTCCTTCATGAGCTCCCCATTCATATCTGCAGTCACTTTAATAAGAATATTACTTATGCATTCAGTCATATTTAAATTCTCTGAAGCCTTAAAAAGATTTTGAAAATGATCTGCTACCATATTGAGAATATCGCTTTCTCCACACATCCATTCTCCTCTAGAGTCCTTTAATCTCTCTATCTTATTCCTATCCCTTCTTTGGAGGGTAGAGGCATGAAAGAAAGAAGTATTCTTATCCTCAAATTTCAATCATTTCACCCTCAACCTTTTCCCTCAATAATACTTTTCCTCTTGTCTTCATAGTCTAGTAATCTCCATTTTTAGTCTGTTGATCTCCTTTTATTATGTCTCTGTATAGTCTCCTTCCTGCGCTTGTTTGAGGCTGTATTTTAGTTTTTCTATTTCAACATCTGCCCTCTTAAAGTTTACCCTACTCCATTTGATCAACTCCTTCTTACAGTTTTGCATACTTTGATTCAAATTTGTCCAATGATCAACTCCACTATTACAGGTACTGCTCCATCCTCTCCTTATAACAGTGTCACAATCGGCATACCCAATAAGCCTCAAATTTAAAACTTCTACTCCTTTTTCTTCTCAGTTAAAGATTGAGAACTAGAGGAGTATGATCCGAGCTTATAGCTGGTAAGGCAGAAAGAGTAGCATGTTGGAAAACTCTTCTCCATTTTTAATTGACGAGTACTCTATCTATCCTCTCTTTAGTAACAAAATCATTCCTTGGGTTCCTAAATCTCATGTATTTCATCCCTTGTAGTTCCAAGTCCATGAGTGCATTCTCATCTATAAAATTTCTAAAAGTTTCAATCTGACTAATTGCTTTTGGGTGCAATCCTATTTTCTCCTCTTGTGTAATAACATCATTAAAGTCCCCAATAAACATTTTTGGCGCTTTCAAGTTGTTATTTGCACAAATTAACTCCTTCCATAACTCCTTTCTTCTCTTATGATCTGGGTGGCCATAAACAAAAGTTGCTTCCAATCCTTATCATTGCCACTACCTATGATGCACGGACACGGATACTGACGCAAACACGGGACACGACACGACACGACACGACACTGGACACACGGACACACGAATTTTAAAATCTTATAAGACACGGGGACATGGCATATATATAGAATATAAAATATTTTTTATATAAATTACAATGATTTTTTATATTTTATTGCTGTTAAAATATAAAATAATTTTTTAACTATTTTTAATGTCTTTTTTTCACTATATAAAAGTATCTAAAATATTTTTTATTTTAATAAATAATAATATATTATTTCTAAACTCATTTCAACGATATATGTTAAGAATAAGGCTGGACACGTGGACACATGATGGTATTTAGGTGTGTCCAAGTGTGTCCGGAGAAAAATTTTTTATTTTTTATTAAGACACGGTTGGACATGGCAGACGCGCATATCGGACGAGTGTCGATGAGTGTCGTATCCGAAATGTGTCCGACATGCGGACACGGCAGCTCAACAAAGTGTCCGTATTTTATAGGCCACTACTGATTTTAGTTCTAATAAAGTTTTTACACTAGGCATAAACATGAATATTTATATTACTCTTCTAAAATAAACATAATCCCCTGGACAACTTCTGGGATTCCACACAAAACATGTTATCAAAGTTTAACTTTTTCCTGATTCTAACACAACTTAGATTACTAGCTTTGGTTAGCATAAGGAACAAAATGGACGGCTTGAAAGATTTACAAATACTTTTCAATTCAGACACTGTCGAGGGGGCTGCCATCCCTCGACAGTTTCAGCTGACGACAATCATGGCTGTTGGTGGGGCATGTCAAGGCCCGCCTCCTCAGCCATGATTGTTTTAGCTTCGTTTTTTGACTTCTTACCTGGTTCTTGCATACAAAGTGCTTCTGCTTCCTTCATTTTATCTTCATAAACAACCTTTTTGCTTGTATCTCTTTTTTATTTTGAGGTTCAGAGTCATCTCGATGTTGTAAGTCAGCTCCAAGCCCACTGATATTCATTCCTCTGTTGTGGCATTGCAACATTATTCTCTTCTATTTCTTGTTGATCATCAACTAATTCGACGTAATACTCATTCCAATTTTTCATTCTCTGAATCATGGTTCTACCACCTGTAGTAACAATTTTTTTTTATTTTTGGTTTTTTTTGTAATTCCACAGCTGGCCTGTATTATATCTTATAATTTCTGTCTTCCTTCCTACTTGCTTTATCAATTTCTTGTTGACATGTTGATTTAGTTGAGTCTCCTTCTTGTCCAAAAACTTTTCCAGCTCTTCTTTGATTGTTAGACACTTGTCATTCTTCCTGCCACCTTCCTCTACTTACTAATTTTTTGTTTGATCCTCAGTTACTTTCAGTCCATCTAACTGTAACTCATTCAACATTGTTTTCGTAATAAAAGGTTAGACCTCTTTATTATCCATGACTTGTATATAGTCCTCTTGCCCCCTCACTTCTACTACTTTGAATTATTATTTAAATTGTGGGCCTCTTTTTTTACTGGCTTATGTTTGGACTTTGTAGGAATAATTAATTGCACTCACCTTTTTTTTTATGATACAAAATTGATATTAGGCACAAACATAAAACCTTATTTTTAATAAGGCCATTTGAGATAATATTTGATAATTTGTCTTTTTTATAGATACTCACTTTTTTGTGTGTCTCTTTATCTAAATGATTTGCAATTTTTACTTGCTTTTTATTTTGAATATTAAAGTAAGTAATTTTATATTGGCCTATTAACTTGATATACTATTTATATTGAATGTGATTATATTCAATGTGAAATGATTTAAGGTCTAAATTTTTTTTCAAGAGTTGAAATTTGATCTAATACTAAAGATAAGTTTGATATAAAAAATATTAAAATATTTTATTGTTGGTAACACTTAATGTGTTCAGCATAATAAATACACAGTTAATGAAAGACAAAATTGTTTTATTAACAAATCTCAATATATTTATTATCATCTATTGTATTCCAAAAAAAAGATAAACTTTATATATTAAAAATGACATATAATAATAATAATAATAATAATAATAATAATAATAATAATAATAATAATAATAGTAGTAGTGAGTGTTAATGATATAAACAAAAATAAATAATTAATATAAAATTAGTTAAATTATTAAATATTTAGATTTTTTTATTAAAGATTATAAATTTAAGCTGAAAAGATTTTAAAAATATATATTTAATGAAAAAAATTAATATTTTATAAAATTTGTAAATTATATATAAATATGCTTGTTATGTACAAATTTAATTTTGTCACTATTGTTAAATAATCAACTGGACTAAATATCTTATGAGAAATAAACTAAGATAAATAAGACACAAAACATAATCTAATTCAAAACCAGACCCGCATCTAATGTCTAGAAATAAGTCCACAATTTTTAAATAATAATTCAAGCATTAGACTTTTATTACATATTTTAATAAACTGTCAAATTACTGACACATGCTAAGAGTCTCGTAATTTCTGCATTATTAAGACCTGCAAGAGCTGTCTCTTCAGTTGAACACATGACAGTTTAACATTGAAGCCAACAAAATTCTTCATGTATAAAAAAAAAATGTTCCTCATCATAGCATTTACTTGCAAAGCGTATAGATTTTGTTTTGAGAAATTTTTTTGTTGAAAAATAAAGTTGAATAAAAAGTGAAGGTTGCAACCAAATCTTTGAGAAGCGTGAATTGCACATAATGTCTTTATTTTTTTTAATAATTTTTATTGTAAAAAGAGTAATTTTTATTCTTTATAAAAAAATACTTTTTACCATAATGTTATCCTTAAAAAATAGGGAAAAAACTATTTGAACCAATAAAAAATTGGCAAAATAAAATTCTACTTCAAACGAAGAAAAACAGAAAATAAAAATATATAAATCAGCCAACATCGTCTTACTTTCTTATTTTGATAACAATTTCATCTATCAAATTAATGAAATTATGGCTCACGTGCTTATATGGATATAAAAAGTGAGGGAAAATGATAAATAAAAGAAAAAAAAAGTGAGAATGAGAATGAATACGGAAGAAATGAAGAAAGGAAGACAACTTGGTATCAGCTGCAAAAAAGAATGTATGACTGCGTCGGTAGCATTTTATTCTTTTCGGTATAGAGGGAGTGGGTAGTATTATTATTAGACCATTTTCAGTAGGGAACTCATCTCAATTCCTGTTTATGGCCCACTTATCATAAAAAGTAATTCCACATCAGCTTTTACGTCATAAACAGTAAATAGGAACTCAAAGCATCTCTCTCTTCTCCATTAGGAGAAACTAACTTTAGTCCCTGTTGTGGTCCCACTTAATTAATTAATTAAAATACTTGTAATTAATTAATTTTTTTAATAATATAATTTAAATATTTAAATTTAAAAATAATTCACTATTAAAAGATATTAATATTAAATAAATTCATATATAACAATAATACACAATAGATGAATTCGGGGTTACACTAATTTGTAAAATTACTTAATACAAAGAAAAACATAATTAAACTCTATAGTTGACGACAAGCATTGTGAAATTGCCATATGTGTTCAATCAAGTCCTCCTTCAATTGTCTATGCTGCTGCCTATTTCGAAGTTGGGCATTTCTTTGGAAAAATTGATGGTATGGTGCAAAATCTTCCTCTCCCAGCTGAGGTTGTGATAAGCCATTTTCAACATCATCATACTCTAAGCCTTGAGTAAAATTTCCTGCATAGCTGTCTCTTTCATCCTCAACAATCATATTATGCAATATAATACAAGCTCTCATTATGTTGGCAAGCTTTTTCTTTTCCCAAAAACGAGCTGGACCACGTATAATTGCAAAGCGTGCTTGCAACACTCCGAATGCTCGTTCCACATCTTTTCTTTGCCCTTCTTGGTATTGTGCAAATAACTTGCGTTTTTCACCTTGTGGCTTTGAGATTGATTTGACAAATGTGGCCCATTCAGGATAAATACCATCTGCTAAATAGTATCCCATTGTATAATTATTACCATTAATAGTATAATTTACCTCCGGAGCACGGTCATTTAGAATATCATCAAACACTGGAGAACAATCTAACACGTTGATATCATTATTTGAACCAGAAACTCCAAAGAATGCATGCCATATCCAAAGGTCTGAAGATGCTACAACCTCAAGTACTATGGTTGCAACCCCACGATAACCACTCATGTACATACCTTTCCATGCCTTTGGACAATTTTTCCATTGCCAATGCATGCAGTCAATGCTACCCAACATGCCAGGGAAGCCACGATCTTCCGCCATTTGTAGCAGGCGTTGTATGTCATTTGGATTAGGTTTTCGCAAGTATTCATCCTGGAACACGGAAATGACACCTTCAACAAATTTTTCCAAGCATTCGATTGTAGTGCTCTCGCCTATGCGCACATAATCATCAACAGCATCAGCTACAACGCCATATGCTAACATCCGTATCGCAGCGGTACATTTCTGAAGTGGCGACAAGCCTCTTCTTCCAGTTGCATCAACCCGCTGTTGGAAATACGGATAGACGTTTGAGAGAGCGTCTACTATCCGAAGGAACACATCTCTTCTCATTCGAAATCTCCGTCGAAAAATGTCAGCATTATACACCTGTTCATCTGCAAAGTAATCTTGGAAAAGGCGATCATGTTCTGCTTCTCGATCTCTGTTGATCCATCTACGAGGAATTGGGATAGGGCTTCTATCGATATCTTCTTCTTCTGAATCTTCGAGTAAATACTCATCGATCCAATTATCTATGAGTGTGTTATCTTGCCGTCTTTTTTTGCCATACAAAGCCTCATTGAACATATCATCAAAATTTCTAGCTATATGGAGAAATGTAATTTTTAGTTCTCTGTCGATGTGAGAAACAAGAGTTGAAGTGGAGTTGTGGAGTCATTGATAGTTGATATTTATAAGTGTGTCTGCAATAAGTACCTTAACGGCTAGTTTTGTAACGGCTAGTTTTGCAACGGCTAGTTTTACAACGGTTAGTTTTGCAACGGCTAATTAACGGCTAGTTTTGCAACGGTCACTTTAATGAACAACAACGACACAATAATATTGACTAATTTCAAATCTTACATCAGAAATAAATAAAACAAACTACATCACATACCAGTAATACGCAATAAATAAATAAGAACATACTACATAACTCTACGAATACAAGGAACCATTAAGTAAACCACTTGGCCATTATTTTTTCACATGCAATCTCATGAAGAGCTCGTCGTTTCTCACTCATTGTAGACGTGTCAGCATTAAGTATTTGCATATCATTTTCCTTTCTTTTGCTTTTATCTCCATTTCTTTAATATACCTCTGAGTTTGTAATTCTTGTTCTTTCATTGCCGCTTGAATTTGTATCTCCTTCTCTTTGATTGCCATCATCTTTGCTCTATGTTCCTTCTCCTCTTCTCTTTCTTTTTCCCTTTCCATTAGTTCCTTTTCTCTAACATTCTTAATATCTTCCATGAGAGATAATTTTTTGACAACCGATGATTTTCTTTCGCTAAAATTTTCAAACATCTGTGCTTTTCCCTTACCTCTTCGCTTGCTCTTCTTTGATCCTTGTGGGCGAACGGGAGAGTCCACACCGGGTTCGTCAGCCAACGGTGTTTCTGGGTTTGATGAGGATGAGTATGCTCCAGTTGCACTAACCTTGGTTCTTTTTGAGCCGCCACTCTGTGTAGGTAGTTGGCTTCTCCATTTTTGCTCCAACCGAAGCATAGTTCCAATGCCTCTCAAAAGTGAACTTTTGACCACAATTTGTGGAATAAAGTTTATAAGCCAACTCCTTTATATCATCAGCGTTCGAACCACTCCTTATGTTTCGACTAGCTTGATCGTAGCAATCAGCAAATTGTGCAACAGCCTTGTTGATCTTATACCATCGTTTCTTACATGCAACCACCCCCTTTGTCATGTCGGTGCAAAATTCTACACAGTAGCTATGAATTCGACTCCAAAATGTTTCCCCCTTTTGATCGGTACCAACTATAGGGTCAGTTGAAACATTTAACCATGCACTGATCAACATCTCATCCTCTTTCCAATGCCAGTGTTAAATACTATCTTGCCTCCGATCTTCAAAAATGTGTGAGGACCTTTACTTGCTTTGCTCCAACGCTTGGGGATTCGCTGGTGTCAGAAAAAAGCAAAATTGAGACTCCCATTGAACTTGCTCTTAGGAACTAGTCATAAAACCCAATATTATCGTAATATTATTCTTAATGGAACAATAATGTGAGTATAATTAATAATTATATGCAATAGGTTAATTTAATGATATTATAAACCATAATATATAACAACATATCAGAATATTACAAAATATTATTACACATGTTAACAATAACATGAATTTAATTATATATAATAGAATCACAATTTAAAAATATGCAGATTATACATTGAAATGTTACTATCATATAATTTAATTATATACAATTTAAACACGGATACAAACTATTAAATCAATATTATTGTTAACGGTGTAGAAATTCTATAAGGTAAAAATTAATAAGGTTATAAACACACCAATTTTAGACACACGTAAGAATATGGCTTTGCAATTAACTTTTAAAAAGCCCGCGTGATGCACGAATTGCAATTTTGTTTAAATATTATTATGACTATTTTTAAAATTATGTTAAAAATTTAATCAATAAAAATTATTTTACTTAAAACATTTTTTAAACAATCACATAGAATGAATAATTAGAAATATATATTTTTTAAGAGGAATATTAGGGCCAGTAAATTTTGTGATTTGTAGTTATTAATTAGTCATTATTAATGTTTTTAATGTTGTGAGATTATATTCAATAGTGTGAGATTATTCACTTTTTTTTATAGTTAAGTATTAACCAAATTTTAATAAAAGTGCTGACCTTTAGACTTACTCTATTTTTAATTAGCACAACAGTCAACAAGTATTTGTTTTGGCTTTTATTCATATTCATAACATAAGAAGTTATAAGGAAAAGTATCTAAACTTTTGTTAACAAATTTTTGTTATAATAAGATTATCACTAATATTATTAAGGTTTAATTGCTTTGTTAGTCTAAAATGATAATAAGATAATCAATAACAAAAGTGATAGTTAAGTCATCATTTCCATTACATAAATATTCTCTCAGAACTTAGGTATCTCTCAACATATAACTCATAAATCTGCATTAAATCTTTGCTAACTTAAGTATTAAAGTTTCTTGCAGATATCATTCCCCATCTTCACTTAAAGACGTCGGACGGCTGGTGCGGTGTTTCTAACCACAGATTTACTGCCAAGTACACCGGGTCGTACCAAGTAATACCTTACGTGAGTAAGAGTCGATCCCACGAGAATTGATGGATTAAGCAACAATAGTGTTTGATAGGCTTAGTTAGACAAACAGAAAATAGTGTTTAGATGTTCAAAAAGCATTAAAGAGTAAAGAAGAGTTTGAAGAGACAGGTGAATAAGTGAATAAATTGGGAATAAAATATGAAGAAGATAGTTAAGATTTCAGAGTTATCTATTTTTCCGGATTAACTTTTCTTAGTTCTTACTAACTAATTTAATTATGTAGGATTTAATTTATGGCAAACTACATGTGATTAGACCCTAATTCCTTAGACCTTTCTAGTCTCCTCTAAAATTTATTAACTGCCAATTTCTTGGTCAATTAATTCCAATTAGAAGGTGAAGTTCAAATTCCAGTTTATGTGCCATAAAAATTCTAATTACCCAAAAATAAGGGGATTATATGTCACGTATCCCGTTAAATCCAAATAATTAAAATTTAGGAGAAATTGTTTTCAAGCTGTTGTTCAAGTAAAGAGTTTTTTCAAGTTTTACAAGAACTCAAATAGAAAGAGGGTCATACTTCCGTTCCACCCAAATTCATAAAATAAAGAGTGAAAACAATTCTTAAATTATAAATCCATACATAAATTAAAATAGAAAAAGCAATAAAATCAATCCATATAAATAGACAGAGCTCCTAACCTTAACAATGGAGGATTAGTTGCTCATGGAATGTGGAATGTAAATTTGTATAGAATTCCCTAATGGAATCCCTCTAATGGAACCTCTCTGATGGAAAAACCCCCTGCTTTAGAAGAGAAGTCTCTCCTATTTATAACTAATCCTAATTAATTTAAAATCTAATTTTTAAAATTAAAATAATATCTTTTCCTATTTTAAAATCAAATTTGAATTTAAATCAGAATTAACTAACTACTCCGCGTCTTGTAACGTGGGGACCACTTGGCTTCACTGGATCCGTGCCTAACTTGGGTGCTAAAATGGGGCCCAGAAATTACCCCCAGCGGTTTCTGCGTTTTCTGCACGTGGCGCATGTCACGCGTACGCGTCAGTCACGCGTACGCGTCGATGGTCTTTTCCGCGAGTCACGCGGACGCGTCGGTCATGCGCACGTGTCGCTGTGCAAATCTTCAAATCACGCATACGCGTCGCCATGGAAAGCTCCAAATCACGTGTACACGTCAGTCACACGTACGTGTCGCTCCTCGCTGCCATCTCCTTTTGTTCTTGTGTTGCAGAAACTCCATCATATCCAGCTGAATGGTACCTAAAATACATAAAATTGCAAAAGACTCAAAGTAGCATCCATATTGGCTAAAAGATAATTAATTCTTTATTAAACTCAACAAATTAGATGCAAATTCACTATAAAAAGATAGGAAAGATGCTCACGCATCAACGGCCTCGTCACACCAGAGGAGACGTCAAATCCAATACCTTAAGGAGTCTAGACCTGACGTTCAAGCCCAAATTAGTAGTTTCAAGTAAACTCTGGAACATTGATGCCCTTGCCGAAAACCTAGAGATCGACGCTCAACCATGACAGATGTCCACTTCGAAGATGGACACACAACATTCAAATTAGAACCCCAAGAAAAAAAACAAAATAATGGTGACCGAGCAGTTGTTCTCCCTCTTTCCCTATCAAGAGGTAGGAAAATTGATGAAAGAATAGATTGAAATGATCCAAGAATAATAAGATTAAAAGTCCATTGACCTGGAACCTCAGAAGACAGAGACGCAACAAAGTTTATGGTTCTAGTCCATGGGCACCAGGGCTGGAGTAGCTCGAGATTGAGCTGAAGCGACAATGTGAGTCAGAACAAGCTCTATGAAGAGAAGTACGACGACAAAGGAAGTTGGAAGAAAAATTAGAGAGATTGAAATCCAGTTTCAAAGGTAGGAGATCTCAAGCTGATTAAGAAACCACATCTTTGAGAAGTGAAGATCCATTCTCAGAAGAAATTATGAGGGATAAAGTCCCTAGAAATTTTAAAAGCCCAAATATGGACTTTTACGATGGAACGACCGACCTAAAACACCACCTGAGCAACTTCAAGAGCCACATGTATATGGTCGACGTTTCTGATGCAACTCGGTGCAAAGTCTTTCCGGCTACATTGACCAAGACAATGATAAATTGGTTTGATAGTCTTTTTCCTAGGCCAGTCACTTATTTTGATGACTTGGCCAAGTGTTTGCTCACTTGATTCTCCATTAGAAAAGACAAAGTTAATCATGCTCCAAGCTTCTTGGGTGTCAAATAAGAGATCAAAAAATTATTTGAGTTCTACATAAAAAGGTTCAATAAAGCATGTTTGGAGATTCAAAATTTGCCTACTGAAACAGCTATCGTGGGGCTCATTAATAACCTCAGAAAGGGTCCCTTATCACAGTCACAGTCCATATAAAAAAGGCACCTAACTTCTTTGTACGAGGTTTAAGAATGAACAGAAAAATATATCAATATGAAAGAAACAACTCAGTTGAGAAAGCCTACAACCGGACAAAATATCCAATATCAATCTCAAGACAAAGAAAAGGAGCCAAAGAAGAATACTACTCGAAAAGACCTTGGAGGTACCACTCTTATACTCCATTGCGAGTTTTTCTGGTCGGTGCTTTCAGGAAGATATGCCAAACTGAAAAGAAATTTTCTCCGAGGCCAATTCGAAGCAAGAAAAAGGGCAATTGTACTGAATATTGTGAGTACCACAAAATTTATGGTCATTCAACTAATTACTGTTATGACTTAAAGAATATGATAGAAAAATTAGTATGAGAAGTATGACTGGATAGTACCTAGTTGGGAGGTCAGATGAAACTAGTAAAAACAAAAAATAAAAAAAGACAGTAAAGATAGAGAAAGGTGAGAAAGACCAGCAAGAACACATGAAAAGCATATTCACATGATTGATGGTGGTTTTGCAGGAGAAGCAACAACTAAGTCCTCCCAAAAAAGGTACTTGAAGGTGGTTTACCAAGTCGGGGAGGACGAGAGGATACCTGATCTGCCTACAATAACATTTTCTAAAGAAGATGCTTGGGGAATTATTCCTGGGCATGATGATCATGTGGTTATAACTATGATTCTAGCCAATGCCCATATTCACATGACGTTGGTAAATCAAGGAAGTTCAACGGACATTTTATTTAAACCAGCGTTGACAAGCTAGGTTTGTAGAACAAGGATTTGAAAGCATATCCAGACTCTCTCTTTGGCTTAGGAGATTCCTCCATCCAACTTTTAGGGTACATCATACTGTACACAACTTATGATAAAGGGTTAAATTCATGAATCATAAACGTCAACTACATTATGATAGACGTGGCGTCAGCACATAACGCCTTGATAGGTCGGAAAATTCTAGTCAACTCGCTGCTGTAGTAACAACTTCTCATCTCTACATAAAATTTTTTACTCCAAAAGGAATATCTACCATAAGAGGAGATCAGAAATTAGCCAAAAGATATTATAATAAAAGCCTTAATTTACAGGGTCACCCAAAGGAGAAGGAACTAAACTCAATAGAGTTCCACAGTGTTCGAGTTCGAGAAGATTTAAGACCCCAACCTGAAGGAAGGACGAAAGAAGTGCAAATAGACAACGAAGTTGAAAAAACTACTAATGTGGGAGGTCAACTAAAAAAATTGAAATATGATCAATCGAAAGATGATCTCATCAAGCTCCTACAAGAAAATTTTGACCTCTTTACATGAAAAGCCTCTAACATATCTAGCATCCATCCTAACATTATGTCCCATAAACTTGCTGTATACTTAAGCTCACGACCTGTGCAATAATGACGACGAAAGTTCAGTCCCAAAAGAGCATAAGTCGTAGAGAAATAAGTTCAAGCATTTCTGAAAATCGAATTCATAAGGAAAGTGAAAATATCCTTTATGGCTAGCTAACATTATGTTGGTTAAGAAGCAAAATAAAAATAGATTATGTGCATGTTTGGGCGCCATTATTTTGTTAAAAAAAGATCTTTTTTTAATGAAAAAAGATCTTTTTTTTTATTTTTTAACGTGTTTGGCAAATTTCTAGTAGTAAAAGTAAAAGCACTAGTAAAATAAAAAAAAAAGATCTTTTTTGAGAAGCTGTAATTTACATCTTTTTTTAAAAGATTTTTTTCCTTAAAAAAAGATATTTTTCATGTAATAAATAAACAAAAAAGTACTTTTATATTGTTATACCCAAACATAATTAATAGATAAAAAGACCTTTTTACATGAGATATCCAAACATAAAATTACTTTTACTTCTCTATAAGATCTTTTAAAAAAAGATAACTCGAAAAAATATATTTTCTTAGAAGCTCACCCAAACAAGCCCTATGTACATAAATTATAGATTTAATTACTCTGATGGTCTTTATAGTTTGACAAAATTCTTAATTAAGTCCTATACTTTTTTTTTCTTTTAATTGGATCCCTGCATCAAATTTTTTTTTCAATTAGGTCCCTCTTAACAATAATTGGTTTAATTATACAAGGACCAATTAAAAAAAAATTAATGCAATGATCTAAATAAAAGAAAAAAAGTATAAGGACCCAATTAAAAATAAAATTTGGTGCAACTTAATTAAAAGAAAAAAAATTATAAAAATCTAATTAAAAATTTTACAAAATTATAGAGACTAACAGAATAATTAAACCTAAATTATATCAATCTCAATAAAACTTGTCTCAAAGATTCTTATCCTCTTTCCATCATTAATGCTTTGACGGATTCAGTCACCTGTGAATTTAAATTACAAGTAATTGTTTTAAGTTCTTTTCCTTACAAATCATGTACTTTTCTTTTTAAAAACGGTAAATGTTGCTAGGTTTGTGTTTATCAAGTGATATTTAATGTTTATTTTAATCTAGTATTTTGGGTATACTAATTAAATTAAACTCTATATTCTCTGATTTTATTTTGAAAAATATAATGCAGTTTCCATTAAATTAAAACTATATTTTACGTGTATACATATACCTGCATCTTTTAGAGTTATGATATAATTATATAAAGAATATATCTCCTCTAATGTGAGTTTGCCACGAAAATTAAAAAAAGTGAGGGTGTATCCACCTTTAAATACAATAGATTTTTTCATGCTCTTAAACCACTGTTTGATCCTTTTGTTATGATACTCAAATAAAAAAAATTATTGGATTCGTTTCAGATATTCCTAAGATGTTTTTTTCTTTTTTCTTTTTTGGCGGCCATTGTTGCCTCTGTGTGACTCTTTTTTTTTTCTAACATTGATGTTCATACTTTTAGCTTTATGAACTCCCTTTATGGTTTTGGTTGATTATCCGTTAAATATATATATATATCATCTTTATCAAAAATTTCATCTTATAAGCTTTCATATTTATGAATTATGAGAAATTAATTTGTAAAATGACTCATGCATGGCTTTAATTTTTTTTATTGTGCTAAGCATTTCTTTAGTAAATATTAGAACTTCAGTTAAAAAAAAGATAAAGATCAATATCATGATTTTTTTTTAAGTTTGGTTCCACCGAGACATAATGTTCTCTATCATTACACATACACTTTTTTTTTTTGGTTAGCTTGGTAAATGCTACATCAAGTTATTAGCGAATAATATGGCTGGCGTTAGTTGGGTCATGGGTGGTGCTAGCTTTTAGACTACTGATAATTAAGGTTAAATTTTATAGAGGATGAATTGATATCTCTATTGGCTCCCTAGCAAGATTTTTTGTCTATAGTTTATATTTTGATCAACGTAGAGTGAAGACACCTAGCATAGCCAACAGCCACAAGAGAGAGTGTATACGTGGATAGCAGTTTATTCTTTTTGGTAAAGAGGGAGTGGAAACACTATTAAAAATTTATTTATGGGCTCATGGGTTAAGTATCCAAGTCTTTTTATTTTATTTTATTTTTAATTCCATATGGGAGTCTATTATTTATGTATGTATTCTTTATTTGTTAAATATAAAATTTTATAATTAACGTGGGTTGATTGAGTGATTTTTTGTTATCAAAGATATAGAGAGAGTAGTCGAACTCGTCACTTCTTAAATAAATATAGAAAGATTATGCCATTTTTTATTTGGTGACTAAAGATTATGCCATTTGAACTATAATTCATTGGTCGTTAATTCATTGATTAACTTACTCATTTGTTTAAATAAACATTAAATATTCTACTTATACTTCTATTATGTAGTATTGAGTTTATTTTGTGTATCCTTTAGTACATAGACAGAGAGACATAGACACTGAAGACATAAATTTTTTAAACTTGTTTGGTATACAAGTACAAAACAGAAGACACAAATCTTGTTTGGTATACAAGTACAAAATAGAAGACATAAATCATATTCTTGTTAAATTTTAATATTACCCTTAATGCAAATTTTATCAGTACCACCACTACATAACTATCATCTCAACCAAACTACCACTATTAACAATCAGTCACCATCTCAATAAAAAATAACCACCAATAACAATCTAAAATTAAATAACAAATTTAATCCAACAAATATCAGCAAAAAAAATTCAATCCAATAAAATTAATACAAAAATTATTTTAACAAAATTTAACAAAAATTCAAACAAATAAAAAATTAAATTATACAAAAAATAGTGCCAAAAGGGAGAACAGATTTGAAATATGATAACAGAATACGGATCTGAAAACATAGTGCACGAGAGAACCGATAATGAATCTGAAAATATGGTGATAGACGAGATAACGATGCGCTAGATTGCCGACGAAAAGTGAAGTAGAGGCAATAACTGTAAGAGGTGATGGCGGCGAAGAGACAACCGTAAAGAGAAAAAAAAAGTGAGGGAGGAGAAAAGGGAGGAAGGGATGGAGATGATAGTAGTGGTCTGGGTGGAAGAAAGGCAGTGGAAGAAAAGGAGGAAGAGAGGCAGTGGCAGACTGGTGGTACGACGGGAAGAGAGGCAGTGGTAGACAGAGTGGTAAGAAGAGAAGATGAGAGGTTAAACTCTCTGTGTTTTGGAAGTGGAAAGGAAAATGGATGAAAGGAGACTGAGAAATGAGAAGAATTTGAAGGATAATTTTGAAAATTAAATGTCAAAAATAGTGTCTATGTCTCAAGTTTAATATTCCACCTCACTGCTATATACAAATTTTGTGTCTTTATATGCCTTTAGGTAGTGTTTGGTTAGTGGGTGTGTCTACACAAGACAGAGACACGCTGACACACGTCTTCTGTTTGGTTATTGAGACACACAATTTTAAAGGACATGCTGGTATACAAATTGACATAAATTACATGTATTCAGTGTACCTCTAATAAGTTGAGACACTGATTATTTTGACAATTTTACCCTCCCTTTTCCTCTCCATTTCAACTTCCGTCTCTTCTCTCTTCATGGCCAACCAAACAGAATCTCTTCTCCCCTCTTTTCTTCTCCCCATTTGAACTTCTGTTTTTTTTTCTCTTCATGGCCAATCAACCTCCTCTTACTGAAGTGTCTTTGCCATTGCCATTGCTACTGCCTCACTTTCTCCTCGTACTCTCCAAATTGGGTCTCTGTCTTCTTCTTTCTTCCAAAACTCCAGATCTGCGACTTGTGTCTCTGTCATGTCGCATGCGAGCCTCTGTCATCGACCCATCGTGCCTCCATCTTCATCTCTGTTCATCCTTCTATTTACCCCTTTTTGGATTTTTCCCCTTAAATGAAGTTTTATTTTTTCTTTGTTTTTTATTATTAATCTGAGTTATTTTTAGAAAAAAAATTATAGTCTGAAATTCTGAATGCTATGAACAATTTTTATGTTGGCTTCTATGCTGTTAAAATATCTCACCTTCCAATTAATTTTTTAATTTGATATTTCATTCGTTCATAGTCGATTCAACAACATAAAATTGACACAAGGAATTCAAAATGAGAATCATGCCAATTAATTACTTGTTGTTTAATGAGAAAGATATGTATCAAATTTGTTGTTGAAATTACTAGAATTTTTGTTATCTGGATATTTTTTTATGAATAGATCAGTGTAGCTGTTGAAAAAATATAGATAGTGGTGATGGTGGTAAAGGTAGATGATGAGGGTATTATTGACTTTTTAAAGTTTGATGTGTTTATGTTCTTTGCTAAACATAAAATATGTATACATGTATTTTGTGTCTATGGCTATATAATTCAAGTCTCTGTGTCCATGTCTCATGCTATACACTAAATAAACGGAGCCTTATGTGTTTTCATGTTTGTCAAAATTTTGTGTCTTACCAAACAAAGAACGTGTATTTTCGTGTCTATGTCTTGGGTAGACACACCCACTAACCAAACGCACGCTAAACAAACGAGCCTTATGTCTTTCCGTGTCTATCAGAATTTTGTGTCTTACTAACCAAACGAAGAACGTGTATTTTCGTGTCTATATCTTGGGTAGACACACCCAATAACCAAACGCGCGCTTGTATCCTGCTAGCCATTTTTCTATTATAAATAATTTTACAAAAATGCTAGGTGTTTTAAATCTTTTGAGTAACTAAGTTTAATCAAATTATTAAAATTTAAAGATTAAATACCCTTTTCGACCCATGTCCTTTTTTAAATTTGACTACACGCCCCCTAACCTTTATAAATTATCAGATCGACCCCTGTCCATATATTCCGTGAGACCAATAAGCCCTTCCATTGGTTTCTCCGTTCATAGTCGTCCGAAAACGCTGAGGTATAATGTGCAGCCCGTGACATGGCCTTGGCACATCCTATATGGAATGGTATATGTTCATTGGGACCATTAAGACCCTGTACAGTCAGTAAAGCGACGTTGTTTTGGCCCGAAGCTTTTTTGCGTGTTATTGTGAAATCTCATTCTCCCTCTTTTCTGAACCCTAACACTAGGGGCTCAAGCATGAGCGATCTAGAGCAATCTTCAACCTCTCACACACGTCGTGTCTAGAGGAAGACTATGATGGGTTCGAGTAGCAATGCAAGTTAGGGGAAGAAGGCCAACTTCCAGCACCCTAAATGCAAGTGTGAAACGTATGCAATCATGCAAGAATCCAGGACATCGAAGAACCCAGACAGAATCTTTCTCAGTTGTTCCTACTATCGCATAAGTGTGTCTCTATCTTCCATTTATGTAATCAACTTCTTCTGTGGTTTAACAAGTTGTATTCACTATAATGGCAATTGCAGACGAAGCAACGTCACTGCAACTATTTTGTTTGGTTGGATGAACTGATTTCTAAACGTTTTGGGCATGAAGATGACAATGATGTTGAAGGAAGAATGATGATGCTGGAGAATAGATTGGAGCAACTGGAATATAAGATTGAGCATGAATATGAAAAAAATAAAAAAATGTAGTAATCACTATGGTAATTTGTTATGCTGGTAATGTTAATTCTGTTAACAAGAATTGTGTATGTAGTGTTTTAGGGTATAATGTGTTGCTGTAAGTGATGCATGGACAAGGTTAAGACATGAGTTAATTTGCTCTGTAATTGCAGGTTCTATATGAATGGAATGTGAATTTTTTTTTTTTGTAAAAATCCTAAGTCTGAAACCATGATAAGTCTGCACAATGTTGTATAAGCTAAAAGCATAATATTTATATTCATCACCTCTACCAGGTGGCACATTCTTCTTCTGCTTAGGTGTTTCTTGTCTAACACAACTCTTCTTCTTAGTACACTTTTGTCCAGCATCTATTGCATCTTTCATCCTCACGCTAGGCTGCTTCTTCCTCACACTCTTCCTCTTTACGTTAACTTCCTCATCACTACTGCTTTTATCATATTCGAATCCAGATGTGGGGGGTGTTTGTAAGGTTCGTCTTCAGTGGTCTCATATCCATCATCGGAAGAAGAAGAATCAACCTCAACAATATCTGGCCCATATACTGGTTGACTAACATCATGCTCAAAATAAATAACCAGTAAATTTGACTCCACATTCTCCATCTTTTTATCGCACAGTTCATTGATCTCCTTATCTCACTTGAGAACATGTAACCTGCCTATACTCTAAATCAGGGGCACTGCCATCATATCAATACATCTGTTTGTAACTTGTATACTCTAAACCCTTGAACATTTTCTCCAAATCCTTGAAAATAATATAATATATGTCTAATGGAGAAAATGTCTCAACACTTCCGTCATGATAGTATAATACACCATCTTCATCCTATGCAAACCAACCCCATGGTGAAAAACAGGAACTATTTCATACGACATCTATTAGAACAACAATGTGCAACAATTAGAACTTAAATAACTACTTCCATCAAATTTCAATCGTTAACACAATAAATTTTTGACCATGCATGGGATGATCACTAAGCAAAATCATCATTAACAAAAATCACATTAAGCAAAAAATTTTGGAGCAACACCAACTAACGAAGCTGCAAAATCAGTAGGGATGGCAAAACGGGTCGAGCCGCTAAACCCGCTACAAAAGGCAGGTTTGGCTAGAATTTTGAGCCCACCAAATTTAAAAAATCTGCCAAACCCGCACCGCCAAATTGGCGAGTTTTGGTGGGGCAGGGCGGGCCGGTCTGCCGGGTCGACGATTTTTATTTTTTATTTTTTATTAAATAAAAGAGTGATTATTCTTATAAAATTAATAATTATAGAATTTTTAAATATTTTTTTTATTTTTTGTTTTTATTCTTCTTTTAGTTATTAATTTTATTTATTTTATTTTACAATTTCGTATATATGCTCAAATTATGTGACTTATTTTTTAAAATAAAGATGATTCTATTGACAAATATTATTTTGAATAATTTTATTGAAGTTAAAAATTAAAAAAATAGTAAAAAAATTATATTATAAGTTGACTATTTTTTATTTGTATTAATTTTTTAATTATTATTTTTTGGTTAATTTTAATGAATTTTATTTTAAAAAAAAAGAGTCAAGTGGGCTAGCCCGCCAACCCGCAAATTCGCCATAAAGCGGGACGGGCTAGCATTTTGAACCCATTTTAATTGGCAGGGTGGGCCGATCCGTCCTGTTTATAGGGCGGACCTAGGCGGGGTGGGCCTAAGCGGGGCGGGGCAGCCCGCTTTGCCACCCCTAAAAATTAGATAGCGATACTAACCTTAGTAGTGCCGTCAGTTCCTCCGTTTGCAACACCATCACTACCTCCCCATTGGAAGTTTCTGTCAGCTTGCATTGGAGAGAAACATTTCGTTTTCTTAGGTTTTCTTTGTAATTTTGAGTTGAGAACGAGGGTAATGTATGGTTGCTGAAGTATGCACAAGGGGGAGAATGAGATTTCACATAAACACGCAAAAAGAAATCCAAGCAAAACGACGTCGCTTTACTGACTGTACAGGGGCTTAATGGTTCCAATGAACACATACCATTCCACGTAGGATGTGCCAAGGCCATGTCTCGGGCTGCACATTACACCTCAGCGTTTTTCGACGACTATAAACGGAGAAACCAACGGAAGGGCTTATTGGTCTCATGGAATATATAGACAGGGGCCGATCTGATATTTTATAAAGGTTAGGGGGTGTGTAGTCAAATTTAAAAAAGGACAGGGCCAGAACGGGTATTTACTCAAATTTAAAAGCTACTCACACACCATATTTTAACCAAGTTATTAAAATTTAAAAGTCACTCACGTGCCACACTCTTTTGCTCTCTTTTAACAATCGTTCCTTCTTCTTCTTTTTCATGATGATGATGTTATTGTTATTTAATTTTTTTCTCTATTTCTTTTTTCTCATCCTCTTTTATTATCATTATCATCATCGTACTCATCATCTTTATATTCTTCTTCTCCTATAAATATTCAGAAAACTAGAACACAATAATTTTAAAGCACAACACATAAATTATGGTGTATAGCACACAAATTTTAGTATACAACAAAATTTTGAAGGACCATATGCACCCAACCAATAAAATAATATAGTACATTAATTTTGGTGTACAACATAAAAAATTTTGTGCATAATACATAAATTTTTATGTGTAGTATAAAAATTTTAGGAGAACTACATATTTAAAATATTGACTCATCCAACTAATAAAATACATTTGTAGCAAAAATTTGTATGTTATGTGTAAAATTTTGTGTGTTATGTGCAAAAGTTTGTGTGTTATATGCAAAAATTTGTATACTATATCTAAAGATGTTCAAAAAAATCAGTTTAATTAATTTTCTTAGTATAAATTATTAAAAGTCTTGTGTCACATTATATTCATAAATGTATAATTTCAGTTTGATCAATTCATGGCTATATTATAATGAAAGATTTTATAAGAATGAGGATAATAAATAAGAAATCTTCGTCTCAAAGTAAAAAAAATAAAGATAAAAAAAGAAAAAAATAAGCTAAAGAAAAGATAAATGATGATAGAGAGAGAAAGAAGAGAGGTTGAGAGAGAGGGAGAAAGAAGAAAAAGGTGAAGAAAAAAAGAGGAGAAATGGGATAAACCTGATTTTTTATATATCAAAAATTAGTTTTAGCATATAAATTAGTGTAAATTGGTTTATTAAATTAAAACTGATTTTATTTTTATGAATTAGTTTAAACTGCATACAATATTATAAACTAGTTTAAAATTAGTTTCGATGTGAAAAATTGAACCATGAATATTCCTAATTGTATAAGTTTGTGCAAAATTTTGTATGCTATATTTTGAAAATTTGTGTGTTATATTTTAAAAATTTATATATTATGTATAAAAATTTATGGACTATATCAATAAATTTGTATTCTGTATAAAATTTAGTGCGATATGTAATTTGTATGATATACTTTAAAATTTGTGTCATCTCTAACAAAAATGTGCGTCGTAGAAAATACAAAAAATGTATCACGCGCTCTAATTGAACTCTTGTAGAGTACATATGTATCCGTGTTATTTTGAGATTTGATAGTATATTTTATTGTTGGGGTGCCCTACACATCCATGTAACCATGTAACCAAGTTGGCTCAATCCCAAATAGAGTCACGTGTAACACCCCAATTAGCCTGAGCTTTACCTCGCGTCATAAAGCAAAGATTAATCAAGGATTACGACAGTTCTAAGCTCGTACATATGATATATAGAAGGAATAATATTATCTAGAAGCCTGATGAAGGATATAAGTCAAAAACAAGATTTAAAAGCGCAAAACAAACTAACGTAGCATCTAAATTAAAGATCAAGAAACAGATGTGATATAAACGAAGATAATAGTATAATATAATATCATAGGAAACTAGCCACGGCTCGCGGAGTTTAAGCCGGCTAGCCAAATATACAAATAAGAGGAAACTAAAGTTTAAAATGGCTTATACAAGTTTAGTTCTCTCTTAATTACAAGCCTCTAGGCTAAAATAAAATACAAAAGTAAGAGATATATATAAATAAACAAAATAAATCAAAGAGACTCAAAAAGTATTCGGATCCTCCTCTTCTGTCACCAACCAAACAACTCATCGAGGTAGGTTGCGACCTGTATCTGAAAACAACAACAAAAATATGGTATGAGAACTGGAGGTTCTCAGTATGGTAATAGTATCCAGTGAGGTAGGATATAAGACCCCGGGACGCCAAAGGCAATCCTAGACTCCATATCCATCACAAGAATTCCAGCTTAAAGCATTCTAAACCAAATAAGCATAATAGGTAAAACCTTAACAAAACTTAAGCCATAGCACCATAAAAGAGTAATCTATCTTAGGAGATTTCTACTCTAATCAAACCCCACTGTCCCATAGCCTTCACCAACCGATCCGCCATGCGATCTCATCGCCATCGCCTTCCGAACCTCCTCAATCCCAGTAAAAGCACAAGTATATACAATACAAGTAAAACACAAGTAGAATCATATATAGCAAATAATACAAATAGCAATTAGACATATTATACAGATAGGAAAAATAATATCAAGTCGGCAAAGCATACAAACAGGTAGAAAATGCATATGATGAATGCTTGCTCTACTAGCTGTGATATCACATTGTCGGTTCAACTGCCAACCCGACACATCTCCATGGAGATGTTGCCCTTCGGATTCATGATGTGGAAACCCCGAGATATAGTGCTCTGATCACTATCCAGGATTTTGTGTTGGTACGCTCTGATGATCCGAAAGGACTCAAGCGGGATCTATTACCACCGACTTCACATCTAAGCACAAGCGGGACGAACCACCGCCCTTACACCGTCGCCACTACCTCGACAGGCGGGATTAACCATTGTCCCTGCCAGGCGCATAGCGTCTCAAAATCTCAGTAAAAACAATATATCAGTGGTTTTTAGAAAACATTTTCACTATACATGGATCCATCATCTCAATCCAAGTCCCCGACTCATCTCAACCACTGTCCATCCAGAATTCAGTTTTCGAACATCAACAATTCATAATTTCTCATCTCATACATCAATCACTCTTCATATGACATCAAATCATCCTCAGTCCACCAGAAACCTAGGCCTCCGTTTTCTAAGTTTTCCAAATACTATCATCTAAAACCTCTAAAATCTTTTCCAATGTTTTAAATGTCTAAAACTAGGCCCAAGAGTCCTGAAATGGTGTTAGAGAAGCTTACAACCTTGTTAGGCAGGTAGAATAGTTGGAATCAAAGTAAAATTTGAGAAACAAGGCGTGTGCGGCCACACAGGGGTATGCGCGCGCACGCTCCTGAAAGTTTTACAATGTGTGCGTACGCACAGGTGTCAAATCTTTACAAAAATCTGTTTACTCGCACAACCTGTGCCAGCGCACCCAACAGACTGGCCTTCCCAACGGGTGCGTCCGCACAGGTTGAAATTCTTCCTCTGATGTGCGCCCGCACCAACTGTGCTAGCGCTGCAACCAGTAGGCATATCCCTACCTGTGCGTGCGCACAGATGTGTGCGTCCACACAGATCAAAATTTTCACAGGGTTGTGCGCCCACACCAGGCTGTGCGTACGCACACATCAGAAATCATAAAATTCTGCAACTTTGCAGAATTTCAGATTTTTAACACCAACTTCAAATGATTATAACTCCCTCCATAAAATTCCAAATTCTTCAAACTTTATATTGATTTAAAGGGTTTTCAAAGATCTTTAATTATAAATAAATTTCAATCAATTTCAAAAACCGAGGCAAAAGTTATGATCGAACAAAGTTCACCAAAAATTCACTTTTACCAAAAGTTTCCAAATGACCAATTTTTCCAACTATCATATCTCAAACCAATCAAAACAATACCAAACCACTCCAAACTCCCTTTTTCATCAAAATTTACCCTTTGATTCATATCACACCAATCATACCATAATTTCCTTCACATTTCATTATTTCCAACCTCAATTATCACATATACAACATATCCACCAATCATCATTATCTCACTACCAATTCTCATCATCTACTCAACCATGCTTCCTATTCATCATTAACAATACTCATCCATCCAAATCCATTATATTTCAGATTTATCATTTAATCACAACAACACATCAATTCATTATATCTCAGCAACACAAACAATTATCAACAACTTACAATTTCCAAACTTATCCTATGGGTCACTAGCCTAAGTGTCCATGAATATTATATACTACATAGAGAAAATCAAAACCATACCTTGGCCGATTCCCTATATGCACCAAAACCCAAGATGAGCACCAACAAGCTCTCACTTCAAACCAAGCTTCAATTCCACTTCAACAAGAACCAATATGTTCCAAAAGCTCCCAAACTCACAACAATCAAGCTATATACATATAAATCACCACAAATCAACCTAGGGTTCAACATAAATATAATCTCACAAGGGTTTAAGAGCTCTTACCTTTTCCAACAGATTTGATAGCACAAATCCAAAGCTAAGCAAGGATTAGAGCAAACATAAACATCTAAAATCACAAAAACCCATTTAACAAAAAACCCTAATAAAATCCAAAATTTTGGAGAGCAGAAATGAGAAGATTTCATGGTTACCTTACTACTTTCTTGGGTGGGTTTTGTAGAGCTCTTCACAAGAAACGCGTAGCCACAAACGGTGCGACGATCAGAGCTCCGTAGCTCAAAATATCGCGAAAAGAAGATTGAAGTGAATAGTGTTTCTTCTTCCTCTTCTTCCCTTTCTTTGCTGCTGAGTGTGTGTGTGTTTAATGATGTGGTGGCTACATGGGTTTATTAAATGAACTTTTATATATGTTGGGCTTGGGCCCAACTTGGGTCCGGTCCAACCCGTTAGCATTTTTAACCCGTTTGGCCCAATTTCGGGCCAAACCTTTAACATTAACGCCCAATTTTCTATTTCTAATATTTTTCTAAGGTTTTTGACTGTTTTTACTTTTTCTCGTGCGGTATCGGGTAGACTGAATCGGTTCAACTGCCGGTTCACAGTTTTTCACGGTTTTTCACAAAAAACACGTTTTGTGACTTAGAAAAACCTACTGAGTTCAAAAATTATATTTAAATTCCCAAATTCTCATCCTAACCTTTTGGAATTTAATTTGGGCATTTAAATGATTTTATTCATGAAAAATCCAATTCTTACATCATGCGCATTAATGACGAGTGAAAGCACGCGCCCAAAAACCCTTCGTTACTTCGCGCTCATTATGAAAAAAACGTTACTTCTTCTTCTTCTTCTTCTTCTCTGCTCGCGTTATAGGCTTCACCGTTCTCCTATGCTCGTGTTTTCTTTCTTGTTCTTCTTCTTCTCTACTCGCATTCTTCGTTATGGATCTGGATTGACTTCAACGTAATTAGTTTTGTCGTTCTTCGTCTTCATTTTCTTATTCGATCTGGACTTCTGAATTGAAACAATGAATGAATCAACTTCAAAATCAGTTGAATGAGTGCGATTTGGATTATTCTTCTGAAACGCATCACAATAATCTTAAACATTGAACAAAGTAAAAGGAAGCCACCGAACCGAATAACATTCATTTGGTGAATCAAAATCACAAAGGTCACCGAACCAAACAATGTTCATGTGGTGAATAAATGGTGATCAACTTTCAATCGACAAGAATAATATTTCTCCATGCAAAAGAAGTACTGAACATAGTAACAACCAATTTCAAAGCCCTAGTTAAACTATCCACTGAACTGAAAAAGAAGAACCTACGTGCGCGAATTTGAAAGAAGAAGGAGGAGAAGGAAGAGGAGGAGAAATACTATTCTTGCTGATTGAAAGTTGATCACCATTTATTCACCACATGAACATTGTTCGGTTCGATGGCCTTTGTGATTTTGATTCACCAAATGAATGTTGTTTGGTTCGGTGGCCTCCTTTTACTTTGTTCAATATTCAAGATTATTGTGATAGTATGCAACAATCATTTCCTAGCTGTCTCAACGTAATAACCACATTCAATTGATTTGAAGTTGAATCATTCATTGTTTTCATTCATAAGTGTAGATCGAAGAAGAAAACGAATAAGAAGAACAACGGAGCTTATTACGTTGAATTCAATGCAGATCAATAATAAAAAATGCGAGTAGAAAAGAAAAACGCAAACAAAGGAGAACGACAAATTTTATTATGTTGAAGAAGAAGAAGAACGAAAACGCAAGAAGAGAACAAGATTTACGTTGAGAAAGATTTACGAGGCGCGTATATAATAAATGCGTAATGAAGTTGGGAAGACGCGTCTCATTGAAGTTACTTAGATAGCTTGAATGAAAAAATTACATGGATGTATGCTCTATTGTTAACTAGCGAATTTGATTGGACTTATTACTAAAATTCAACGCAATTAAATTTTAAAATTTTTAAACTAGTTTTTAAATCGGTTCACTTACCGGTCTGTTTTTCCTATTCTTGGTCAATCGTCTACCCTTTTGAATTTTGTTTGTGTTTGTGAGTTGTTACACTGTTTCGCGCTAGGGTTTGGCGCTTGGGTTCTGCTGCCACTGTTGCTAACTTGCTATCCTGAATCGATCAAATTTTGTGTTTATGAAAGGAAAGAATGAATGAAAATGGAGAAAGAAGGTTCGGTGTGTGAAGTGGAAGATCCTCTTACCAACTATTGGGGTCTCTGAGTCTCTCCCTCTTTCCGCAAACAACGTCATCTTCTACTGTCACTGCTTCTTCCCCTTCGAAGCCCTACGATCCTAATCACGTTCTTGACTCCATCCACAACCACCTCCGATCCATGGTAAAATTCCACTTCAACTCCTTTCAGCTCCTTTTCATGTTTTTTTTTTTTTTTATAATTCTTTTTCGCAAGTTTGGAACTTATTAACTAGGATTGCTTTACTTCCATCTTTTGCTTCTATTGTGTGGTTTTGTTCCAGCTAAGAGTGGCATTTTAGGTGTTTGAGTAAATCCCCAAAGTGCATTGCATGCAGGCAATTTTTTTTTGGGCACCTATTTGAAGCATAAATACGGGGTGATGCATAGGCTTCAAATTTTGAGTTCATTGTTTGATTTGAGTCATGTGATAAAAAAAAAAAGGGAATTAGAGTAGTTGTAACGGTTTTGCAACAATATTTTTAATTGTTATCCATGCCTCTCACAGGAAATGCAAAATCCTGCTAAACCTGAGGGCAAGTTGGCTGTGATATCTGAAGTTCCTGGACTGTTTGACTCTGAAATCTTGAGTGATATAGCATTTGATGAGGAGAATGACGTTGCTGCTGCTTCTGGAGAGGCTGTAGAGTTTCCTCGAAAACGGAGACCTGCTTTAGGCCTGAAGCGAGCTCGTTTTTCTTTAAGGCCAACTAAAACGTAAATTACCTTTTTCATTCTCCCCCAAATCCTTTTCCTTGCATTTTTTACACTGATTTCTATTTATATTTTTTTTTGACAGTCAATCTGTTGAGAGTTTGATTCCAACTCTGGACCTTGATAAACTGAAAGATCCAGTGGAATTCTTCTTGGCCCATGATCGGCTAGAAAGTAAGTCCCCTTATTTCTGTTCCTGGAACACATTGGATGATGTTTATAAGGTTTGCTCTTACTGGTGTTGCATTTGAATGGATAGATGCGAAAAGAGAGATACAGAAGCAGACAGGTGAGTTTCTTGAGTCAAATCTGTCTGATACTACCACTAAGATGCGACAACGTCGACCAGGACTTTCAGGGAATAATGAGCGGTACAATGCTAATTCTTGAATAATCAGCCTCCATTGCTTTGTTTATGATGTTTGTCATTCTTTTATTTTTCGGTTAGCTAACATTCATCAAATATCATATGGCTCAGGCGGGTCAGATACAAGCATCGTTATCCTAAAGAAACTTTTGACAATAATGATTATGTTCTACCCTCTCAAAAGGCAAGTGAATCTGTCGATCTTGGCCCTGTTGGTGAGAGCACAGATGAAGGTGGAGCTTGTCTTACACCACTGGAAAATGAAGTAACTGGTAAATCAATGATACTCTGTAGGGCACGAGTTGTTTTCTTTTTAATCCCTCTTAAGTTGAGTTTTGGCTTTCCCTCCTAGCAGTAGTCCCTTTCCATTTCTCTTGTTTTCCAGACTTCAGACATTCATCTATGTATTTTGCTGCAGATTCACCTGTTATTGAAGAGAACAAGATCAATGAAATACTGGATGGATTGCTTCAATGCAATTCTGAAGATCTAGAAGGGGATGAAGCAGTGACTCTTTTGCAGGAGAGGTTACATATCAAACCAATTGTTCTGGAGAAATTATCTATTCCTGACTTCCCAAATAATGACCAAGTTATTGGTATGAAATCTTTGCATGGGAACTCGTCAAATCCAAGGAAGTGGAAACCTTTATCCATCCTTGATAATTTGTTGAAAGGATTTAATAGTAGAACACCTATTAGACAGGGCATAGGATGCCAATTGCAGCAATCAGCTTCACCCACCCCACCAAGAAGTCCATTTGCTCCACTATCTTCCTTGCTGCTTCACCTTTCACACCCAAAGCCATCGGTGGATCCATTTGCAGCTGATGGAATTGATCATTTATCCACAAGAAAGAATTCCCCAATTCCTCTGATAAACCAGGAGCACAAACTTGCTGCTTCTGGGAATCCATCAAATGAACCCTCTGCAAACGTAATTGATGATGGTATTGCCATTAATAAGACAAGTTCACCAGGTGATACTGTCAGGAATGGCTCCTATTCTTCTGGAAAATCCAAGGAAGATTCAATTGGAAGTAGTGAGACACATTCAGTGGAAGACACAGTCAGAGATTGTGCTTGTACACCCCAAAAGTCTGTGGAGGATAATCCAGGGCAACCTGAGTCTGATGCTAATATTGAGGCAAATGGACCTCGTGTTGACATGGACGTGAATACTGGAGCCAATGGGATGGAAGGTATCATTAGAGATTGTGCTTGTACACCCCAAAAGTCCGTGGAGGATAATCAAAGGCTTCCTGAGTTTGATGTTAATATTGAGTCAAATGGTCCTCATATTGACATGGATGTGGATATTGGAGACAGTGGTGTGAATGACATAGTAGGGAGGCCAAATATTGTAACAAATAGGGTTGAGAATGAAGTATGTTTATATTTCAATCTTGATCATCTTGAATTGCTGGCAAATTTTCTAGCTCTGAATTAATCTATCTTATGATACAGGCAGAAAATTTGCAGGCACATGCGGCTGTTGGGCCATCAGATGATTCTAATATTAACATGCCAAATCAACCAGGTATGCATGTTTATTCCATCAGGTTCTTGATATACAAGCACAATGGCTGGTTAATTCTTGGCTGATCCCAAGCTATCTCTATAATGTTTCCCTATTGTTATTTTAGTAAAAACAATATTTGTGTTGTTATTTTCTTCCGATGAGATCTCTTTGCCTTAGTAATTTAATCAATTCACTTTAAATGAATGCACTTTATATTTTCTTTTCAGCAGTTTGGTACACTAAGCCAATTTTATCTTAAATGCATAAACTTCTTTAGTGATCCCTTGTTTGCTGCATAAAAGATTGTCATGCTTCATCACCATTTAACCTGTGCCTTTTTAGTTTCTTTCTTCTAAAGATCCATAGACTTATCTATTGTTGCCAAATTATTGCTTAATTACCTATTTTTAATTAATGGAAGCTATTTTCCATCAAGCTGCTGCTGTTGAATTTAATCAACGTAGTTGATCTTAGGGGGGATAAGTTATGACTTTTGATTATTTTTGTTGCTTACACTACCGTGATAAATTGTTTTGATTTGAAATCAAGGGAGGACATCATTTAGTATTACCTTTAGCTTTACTGTTGATAGTGCTAAGTCTATTGTATGGTTTAGCAGATCAGTCAGACCCTGCTGGGTTTCTAGCAAATGATCATGATAAAAATTCCAGAAGATCAGATGATGGTCCAGAACAGTGTTTACAGGTTAACAACTTCGCTGCTTTCCATTTAGTCCCCCTGAAGTCTTAGTATTTGAATCTCATTTTAATTATCCTTTATTATCATGTATTAGCAAGGGTAGATAGTAGCCAGTATTCAAACAGTTTCTTGTCTTGAACTAATAATAGGTTGGGCCTTTTTTTCATTTCCTTGCAAAGCCAAATTGTACTATACAATGAAGACTGTTAATAGGCGGTGTGAAATTGAAAAATAATTGCAAAAGTTATGGTTTTGAATTGGTTCCCAAGTTAGCATTTGTTGAAAATTAGAATGTACTAGTAGCACTTTTTCTTCATTTTGTTTTGGATTAGGCATAATCTTCATCTTTGTGCGGCTGGCTGCTTGTGGAACTGAATGTCTGTCCCTGTTTACAGGAAAAGACAGATGGTAATTCTATTTTGCCTGATTATGGACAAAGGAGAGTTAGGCGATCGAAAAGACAACATAAAGATAAAAGTCTTTCTCGGAGGCAGAGCCTTGCAGGTTTCTACTACTTGTTGAACTCATCCATTCATTTGCTATAATATTTTGTTTTAGTTAATAACTTATGTTTTATCTTCCCAGCTGCCGGTACATCATGGGAGGCTGGACTAAGGAGGAGCACCAGGATCAGGACAAGGCCTTTGGAATTTTGGAGAGGGGAAAGAATGGTGTATGGTCGTGTACATGATAGTGAGTACAATACTAATACTTATCACGGGAACACACTAGGTGAAATTATAATAAAGCTTCATCCTTTGTTTATTGACGGTGGAAATGTTGCTGTTTTCTGCCGTTACTATTTTGCATTCAAGCCAACAACGTAGTACTCTAAAAATATTTTTCAGTTACAAATGTAACCACTGAACTGGATTGTTTGCTCACTTTCAAACATCTATTTTAAAATTAATGTAAAATGGCATATTGCTTAACATTTTAGTATGCTACTAAATATAGTGATTAGTGATGAGCAAATGGGTCAAAGATTCTGCAGCTAAATATAAGTAAAGAGCTGAGAACTTATTGGATCTATCAATTAGCTTTGATTGTGAGGTGAAGTTGTGAAAATTAGTGTTCTATATGTTCTTGACATGTCCTTGCCATTGTACATTGGGTTGACAGGAATTTCTCTTTGCAGGTTTGGCCACTGTCATTGGTATTAAGTGCATTTCACCGGGAACTGATGGGAAACCCACTATGAAGGTGAAATCTTATGTATCCGATGAATACAAAGAGCTTTTGGAGCTGGCATCTCTATGTTGAAAGTATATGAGTTTAACCCATTTTATGTTCTTGAACTTCCTAATTTTTCTGTGCTTTTGGAACAAAGTGGAGCATGTATACTATCTAATTTACCCTGCTATTGAAAGAAAGACTTCCCCTTCTCAGGTTCCCCCGCCTCTTCCTTCCCCCTATTGAAACACTCACTGGGAAAACGGTGTGGTTGCTTTAACGAGTGTACATGTATAAATGGATCTTTACTTTTTTTTTTTTTTTCATTTTGTGGATATGGTTATTTAACACTTTTCCTCCTTATTCTTCCGTTAGGCAACATAACAACTTTAGCATAATTACTTTTTAAACCACCAAACGGATATGCAGCGTGATCTTGCTGCTTTGTTTTTCTTCGTTTGATCGTTTGACAATGATATAGCTATGGCCTTCTTGATACTCCGAACAAGAAGTTATTATAAAGTTGTCTTTATCACAATTATTTGTCAAGAATACATGAGCAGCGAATTATTGTGAAAAAAGAATTTTTGATTAAATGTTTTTACTTTAGAATGAATGAAGGGGAATATTACCTTTTGCAAACCAACCAATATCATAAGATTATGGGTAGAGGAAATTTAAACTGCTATTTTGATGCGGTTTTTTTAGTTCAGTTATCAAAATTGTGTGTTTTTGGTTCATAAATGGCTTATTGTTAACTACAATGACTAATTTCTTGTTAGAGTTTCGAATGTGCGTGTATATATATATATATATATATATATATATATATATATATATATATATATATATATATAATGTTTTTTGCACTAAACTCCCGGTGAAATTGAAAGCTAATTATTGTGAAAGCTAAGTGTATTTGGATTAATGTTCGTAAATGGAGGTTTGTATAAAATTGATTTTGTAAAATTCATTTTGATCAAAAGTGAATTGGTTTTAATGTGGTTTATGTTTTGTAATTTTTATTTAAAATGAATTATAGAAAATTAAATATCGTTTTGATTACATTATTCAAAATTATTTAAATAAAAATTACAGAAAAGGACATGAATTTAAATAATTATTTTATGTTATTTCATAATTTTATTTTAGATATTTAAATAAATTTTAATTTTTTTTAATATTCTCAGTACTTTTTAGTATTCTAATAAGATTAACAGAATCATAATACAAAACAAAAAAAATTCCACACAAAAAGAAATAATAATAACAGTGAAAAAATTCATATAAACAAAAAATAATAAGATAATAAGTCACAAAAAAACAAAAAATAATAAAAGTTTTATAAAAAATAATAATATGCATAAGAGAGTATTGAAAAAAAATTATTATAAAAAAACAAACATATGAATAATTAAAGACACAATTGGTACATAAAAAATAAATTTCAGTTCAACTTAAAAAAGTGAACGCAAAAATTGCTAAACATAAAAATAAAGCTTTCAACAGACTCAAATGCGCTTCTTTCCAATGCAAAACCAAACCCACCCTAATTCATGAGATGAAAGTTATCTCATCTATAATTCCAAGTTCGGACAAAGACAGAGACTCAGAGAGGATTGTGTTAGACCCTTGAATGTTAACATAAATTTTTGTCAAATTCTCATGGAATAGACCAAACATGCGCTAAAGCTAGGTCATTATTTGGAAACAACAAGCTATATTACTCGAGCATAGAATTAAATGACCAAAAATCGATATATCAGTGTTTGAGTGAAGTGCAAAATAAACAAAGGTTTTCACGTTTTTGTAAATAGGCGAAGATAAATAAGTTAATTACTTAAGAAAAGATAAATATAAATATATCAGCTGACAGAGAATATAATCTTATTTAGAAATTTTCTACTAACTCTTTTCTGCAGGTATTGCAATCGGAGACTTTTTTGGAGGAGATTACGAGTTATAGCTTTACAAGTTCGATCTGGAAAGGGTTGGTTCCGCCTAGAATTGAACTGTTTGGTTGGTTTGTTTTAGTCGGTAAAGTGAATACTAAAGAAAGGTTGAGTAGATTAGGCATAACTTGCCAGCGTGATAGTATTTGTGTCTTGTGTAAAAAGGAGATCGAATGTGTTCATAATTTGTTTGTGTTTTGTGAGTTTATGCGGCAGGTGTGGTGCGTCTGGTTGAGAAGTTTTCATAGAAATTGGGTTGTCCCAGGAAGCATTAAAGGCTTGTTTAAGAGTTGGAATGGAACACCAAATATAAAAGAGGAGCAGAAGAGATGACTGACTGGGTTCTTTGCGGTTATTTGGAACGTTTGGTTGGAACGCAATAACAGAATTTTTAACAATAAAGGAGTAACTGTTGGTGTCATACAGAACAGGACGTTTTTGAACTACAAAGAGTGGACTGTTATTGATCCTACTGGTTGTTAATGACAATGCTGGAGATGACATAGGATTGTTAACTTTGTGTTTAGATTTGCTTTTGTATCTGTCTATTTTATACTCCACTCTCATATGTCGAGCTTCATTTGTTTCAAAAAAAAATATATTAACAACAAAAAGTTCCGATTTGGAATATGAAAAAATAGGAAAATCTATAAAAGTGTTGGATATCATACAATAAGAAAGAAAGATTAGCATTTCTCTGCACGAAACAAAGTGAGGAGATCAAGGTGAAGGTTGTATCAAATTGAATTTTATAAGATGATTTGGATTAAAAGTGAATTAGTATTAACGTGATTTATATATGACAGATTTATATCAAAATAAATTATAATAAAATAAATGTTATTTGGATTATATTATTTAAAATTACGTTTGGATAAAAATTATTAGAAAAAACATGAATTTATATTACTCAAAATCACATTTTCAACACTCTTTTGGTTATATTTTTTTAAAAAAACTTAAATTTATGTGTTAAAATTTAATACTCTTTTAGTCGTAATTTTTTTATATTTTTTTATTTAATTTAGTCTTCCTAATAAAATCTATAATTTATATTATAAAAAATAACAATAGTAAACAAAATACATACTAATTCAAGAATTTGTACCGAAAATTATACAAAGTAAAAAAAAACACTAAAAATTTTATAAAAAAAATTATGCATAAGCAGAAAAGAAATAAATTCTTTTAATTACTTCTTCAACCACAACAATTGAACGCAACCATTTGTTAGCTTTTAGCGAACGAGAGTTAGAACATAAAATTCTGTTTGCATTTAAGGAAAAAAAAAAATAGCCAAATAAAAGCCAAGACATTTAAGCAAATTGAACGTGTTTTTTGTTATTCAAATGCTAACCAAACACATCCTTAATTTTTGATATACAGAAAAGGTGGGTAAAGAATAGAAGTTAGATAGCTATTATTATGGATAAGTAGTAGAAGACAAATGTAATAAATGTCAATGGTCAATTAAATCATGCTATTAAACTTGTGGTATGATGGGGTAATTTTTTTTTTATAGAGATTTAAACCGTCTATGTAAAAAAATAGACAAAGTACCCATGAAAAAATGGAATCGTTGACAAGAGTACCTATGAACGAAGAAAACAACTCACATATCCACACAAAATCAATTTTGTGTACAAAAATAACCAAACGTGATCCAGTTTTAACTAAGTGTCTTACGTAGATAAGGCAAAAATTTTGGATGGAAGATATTATTGTGGTAGAAATGCTATGTTGTTAGAGTCTTTGACAGTTACCAACTTAAGAAGATGTTCATTCGCTTCCCGTTCTAGAACGTATGGAACTTGAGCTACAAGTTTCATAGTCAGGGTTCTTTTCTAGCTCCAACTCTAATTCTTTTTTTTTTTGTTTTTATAGAATTAAAGCTACAATTACTTTATATGGGTTGATGAAATTGATGGTGGGTGATAAGATTTAGTAAAGAATTTGATCAGAAGACTTAATGAACAGAAATGTGGTGCTTCTAGTAAGGATTTGAAGAATGTTGTAGGATATAATATTAAAAAATCTATACATAGTTATGAAGATTAAGAAGATTGAAGGTGAAATCAAAATAATGAGATTTTGGCTTGTAGTTCTGTCATTAGAGTTGTTGCAGCAACTTACACTTCTTTTGTGTGTTTATAATGGTGTTATACAGGTGAGTAGCAGTTTAAGTGTAGGATTTAGGCATAGGTTGGATGCAAATTGAGAAATTATGTGCTAGTGAACATTAATATAACAATAAAATTTTACATTCAAGTAAAATACTTAATTAAATTTATCCAAGTTGTTATAATAACTTTTTAAATCACGTGCTTCCTTCTTCTTCTCCTTCTCTATTTTCTCCTCCTCCTCCTCCTTTTTCTCCTCCTCCTTCTTCTTCTCCTCGCGCATGCAGGTCCTCCTCCTCCTCCTCCTCCTCTTTCTAAAGTCGTGCACGCAGGTTCTTCTTCTTCTTAATTTTGATTCTTCTTCTTTCTCATTATCGTTATCATCAATAATACCACATTTTGCAAATATCTTTATTAGTTTTGATTTTCTCTGCTGCCATCATTAAATAATTTCGGTTCATTTCTTAATTTATTTCGGTTCATTTGTGTGTTAATTGAGGTTCACTTGATGCTACTAATGAGTATTGACCAAATTTTGTATTCCTTAAATAATTTTGGTTTATCTCTTACTTTAATTGAGGTTCATTTGGATTCAAAAATGAATTCGATGTGTTTTTGTTAATGATCGAGTCTTTTTGACTATTTGTTCAAATTTGAACTAATTGAATGGAATAAAGTGCAATCTAATGCAATTGAATAAAGTGATAATAAATAATTTCATGCTAAAAAATTTGGTCAATACTTATTAGCAACATCAAATAAACCTCAATTAACACAAACATATCGAATTTATTTTTGGATCCAAATGAACCTCAAATAAACTAAAAAAGGAACCGAAATTACTTAATAAAAAATTTGGTCAATACTTATCAGGTTTATCAGGTGAACCTCAATTAACATATAAATGAATCGAAATTAATTCACAAATAAACCGAAATAAACTAAAAATGTTAGGAAAATGTTGGTGTTATTGGTGATGACGATAACGAAAGAACAGGTGACGTGCGCAAATTTGAAAGAAGAAAGAGGAAATGGAGAAGGAGAAGACGAAGACGAAAACGAAAAAGGATATGTTTTGTGTTATTGGAACGTATACGTGTACACACTGGTGTGTTGACAGTGATTTTTAGTGAATTTAGGCTAATTTAATTAGATTTAATTACAAAAAATATTTAGATGTATAGTTAAACGATTAATGTAAATAATGTTCAAATGCAATGAATTGTTAGCATATTTCATCTTTATTGAATCTAATTATGAATAATTGCTATATTTGGTTATTAAATTAAGCCCCCGGGCTCCCAATTCAAACTCAATATACATTAGCTTATCAATATGTGGAAGAAAATTGTCCAAGTAAGACACTCAGTTAAGGCTGGATTACATGGATATTTTTGTCACTAGCTCCATCTTTTATGAGTATTTTTTTGTGGTTTTGTCCAAAAATATCTTTCGAAAAAACCTAAAAAAATTAATACAAGATATGTCCTTAAAAGATTAGATTTTTTTAGGGATTTAAATCGTTAAAAAAGTGAATGTCAATATAGTACAAAATTATCTTAAACCTTTTTGTCTATTTTTTATTTTTTTAGGATAAATCACAAAAAATATATTTGAATAATTTCGTTATTGATAAAAGTGCATTCGAATTTTTTTATCGACAAAAATGCTCTCAAATAATTTAAAAATACGATAAAAATATACAACATTGAATATGTATTCTCAAAAAATACTTTAGAGATTGAATTTTAAAACAGTTTTTACAAATATTATTAGAAAAATGATATATTTTATCTTTAAAATTTGATGATTTTTTACGAAGTATATATTTTTTTGTAATTTTTTTTTGTCAACAACTAATAATATTTTTAAAAAATAAAAAATATTGAGATTAATTTTTTATTTGGTTTTTTTGTGTGTATTTTTTAATTAGTTATTTATACATTCCTATAAAATTTTGCATCAAATACATAAATGACTTGTTAAATACAAAAGCCATTGAGTCATAAAAAAAAAAAACAAAAGCCATTTGTCACTTAAAGGATAATATTATTTTTAGACTTTTTGTTGAATTTTTAAATTATATAAAGATATTTTTGTCATAATAAACTTCGAGTAGATTTTTGCTAAAGATAAAATTATTTAAGTGTATGTTTGGTAGGGGTGGGCATGGTTTGGATTTTTGTAAATCCAAACTGGATCCATTTCAGAACCAGTTTTATGGTTCATAAAACCAAACCAGAACTGGATTGAAGAGAGAAACCGGTTTGAAAAAATAAAAACCGATTTTAAACCGGTTTTATAATTTAAATCCGGTTTTACTTATAAACCGATTTTAAATCCAGTTTTACATATAAAACCGGTTTTAAATTTGGTTTTTTTTAAATCCATATCTAAAATCTGGTTTTTTTTAATTCAAATCTAAAATTTGGTTTTTTTTTATAAAATCCAGCTTTAAAACCAGATTTTTTAAAACCAGTTTCTTCAACCAAAAATCCAATTTTAAAACTAGTTTTTAAAAATTCAATTTTCAAACTAGATATTTTAACAAAAAATCCACTTTTGAAACCAGTTTTTAGAAATTTAATTTTCAAACCATAATTTTTTTAAAAGTAAAATTAATACTAAAGTCATTTTAAAGTGTGTAGGTTCATTACAAGTTTACAACTAGAATTTGGTTCTATATAAATCTAATGACAATAACTAATCTATATAACATTTAATCATTCTCAAGACATCAAAAGAATACCACAAAAAATCTATATATATGTGTGTAATTTAATTCATTATTAATATATATTTTATATTCTAATATTATATTCTATCTTGATGACTAATTTTAGTATATACTTAAAATAGTTATTTATTTAATATATTATATTAAATCAATGGCATGAGATTTTGCATTTAGATATGTACCGCACCAATTATGCGACATGATGCTTATATTTGTAGAAAATTTTAACGTGAAAAAAATAACCAAGAGATTGTGGTCAACGAGGTTGCTCGTAAATCCAATTTGGGAGATTTTAAATCATGTCTTTATCAATATCGCTTGATAATATCTTCAGTACTGGTATCAAGTAATATATTTGTATGGTTATAGATATAAGAGAATGAATACAAAATAATTAAGCTATAAAACTCTAATGAAAACAGGTACAATAATATAAAGTCATGATTAAATATATTCATTGAGAAATATTTTACGTACTAATCTTTTTGTCAATTAAATTCAATCAAATTAGTTTTTTAAGATTTGGATCTTAATTTGGATCTGGATCTGGATCCGGATTTAAAACCATTTAAATGGATTGGATCAAAAACCAAATTATAAAATAAATATAATTTGGTTTGGATTTTTTTTGGTTTAAAACTGTTTTTTTTTTTAAATGGTTTGGTTTGGATTTGGATTAAAATCCAAAATTTGGATTTTTTTGCCCACCCCTAATGTTTGGTAATTTACCTAATTAGAAATATATGTTTTAATTTAAAAAGAGATTGACCGCGTTATAACTTATGTGAGTGGTGCAAAGAGGTCTTATCATAAAAATTGTTTGAAGTATTTTTACTTTTTTGAAAGAGGTAATATCAAATTAGTATCCGAAAGATAAATGATACCTCACTTTTGTTATTGACAAAATAGCTTTTGAAAAATTTTAAAATTTGACAAGACCACCCAACCGTGAAAAAAATGACGAAACAAAAAACACTGATGTAGTTGTCAGAAGAGGGCTTCGATGATGGCCCGATGATGTTTTCGATGACTGTCTTCTTTTTTATGTTCGCTGCTTCTTCTTCTTTGACACGCCGCTGCGTCCCTTTCCACCATGACAGCTGAAAAAGAAAATTGCCATGACATGTTGCTGCATCCCGAAAAAGAAAAAGACAACCGAAAATGTCACTAGAATTCTCTGTCATCATCAAAATTTTTTTCTAATGGTCAAATCAGCATTTTTCATTCAGTGTGACGTCATCTTTTTACGATTGAATAATTTTATTTAATTTTAAAATCTTTCAAGAATTATTTTATCAATAGTAAAAGTTAAGTACCGTTTTGTTATTACCATAATCTTTTAGTACCAATTTGTTATTTATTTTTTTTAAAAATAATAAATTGTATTTTTATTTTATAAATATATATTATTGAAAACGAACATTATTCTAATTGTAAGTAGCCCTCATCAAGAAAATTCTTGAATCGGAGAGCTGAGGAAACTGCGACAGCTTCGAGAGGAGAGACTGGCTTATTATTAAAAACCAGATCATTTCTAGCAATCCAAATTCTCCATTAAAGGAAGCTACAGAAACAAGACTGTGTTCATCCGTTGCTGCTTCCAACCACAATGGTTTGTTCCCTTCTTTCTGTTCCTTTTTCTAAAGCAATTTAGTTTTTTTTTTTCCTTTTTACTTTGAACACAGTACTAAGATGGCAAATTTAGGTTTTTTCTTTCTCGATTGGTTGCAGGCTACCCTTGCCGATTCTTTTCTTGCTGACCTCGACGAACTCTCTGATAACGAGGCTGAAATTCCGGTGAGTACAATATTCTATTTCTTATCTATCTGAAATAATTTTATTTTATTTTTTTATTTTAAAATTTAAGGATTGATGAACTAGGTGGTGTATCTTCTTTCAGGAGGAGAATGAGGTCGATGCAGCAGATATGGAAGAAGATATTGATGGGGACCTGGCTGACCTAGAGAATCTCAACTATGATGACTTGGATAGTGTTTCCAAGTTGCAGAAAACCCAGAGATACATTGATATTATGCAGGTTAGTTTGTATTCAATAGTTTCTATTATTCTGCAGTTGCCGAATTGGGATATACATTGCTACCTTTATATAGTTGACATTGAATTCTTGATTCTTCTAAGCTTTTTGCTAATTGCAGCTGAAGCTATTGACTTCATCATCCCCCCCAAAAAAATTGTTGTATATGCAATATTGTTGTTTTATTCTCTCCGTTTTCGCCTCCTATCCTTCCGTGCCTATTACTTTACACCATCATCTCAGTTTTCCCCCTGATTAAGTATATAAGGCTTGTAACTCGGGTTAACATTATTCTATCGTGGCAGAAAGTGGAAGAAGCCCTTCAAAAGGGTACAGAAGTGTCAATTCAAGGAGTAGATCTAGAAGATGATCCTGAATACCAATTGATTGTTGAATGCAATGCCCTGTCGGTAGACATTGAGAATGAAATTGTGATTATCCACAATTTTATTCGTGATAAGTATCGCTTGAAATTTCCAGAGCTTGAGTCACTGGTTCATCACCCAATTGACTATGCTCGTGTTGTTAAGAAGATAGGAAATGAAATGGATCTTACTCTTGTTGATCTAGAAGGGTTGTTGCCTTCCGCAATTATCATGGTTGTCTCAGTTACAGCGTCAACTACAACTGGCAAGCCTCTACCAGAAGATGTCCTCAGTAAGACAATTGAAGCATGTGATCGAGCTCTTGCTCTTGATTCAGCAAAGAAAAAAGTTCTTGACTTTGTCGAGAGTAGAATGGGGTACATTGCACCTAATCTTTCTACTATAGTTGGGAGTGCTGTTGCAGCTAAACTCATGGGGACAGCTGGTGGTCTAGTAGCTCTAGCAAAGATGCCTGCCTGCAACGTTCAGCTTCTAGGTGCCAAGAAAAAGAATCTTGCTGGGTTTTCCACTGCAACATCTCAGTTTCGCATAGGATACATTGAGCAAACAGAAATATTTCAGACTACTCCTCCTCCTCTTAGGATGCGAGCGTGCCGACTCCTGGCTGCAAAGTCTACACTTGCAGCACGAGTAGATTCAATACGTGGGGATCCATCTGGGAAAACTGGAAGGCTCTTCAAGGACGAGATCCACAAAAAATTGAGAAGTGGCAGGAGCCCCTCCTGCCAAGCAACCCAAACCGCTTCCTGTTCCTGATTCCGAGCCTAAAAAGAAGAGAGGTGGTCGCCGCCTTAGGAAGATGAAAGAAAGGTTATCATAGTTTTAAAGTTGCCTATACTGAATTTTCAGGTTGCTGTGTTTTCAATTCTTTTTCCCTTTTATATTGGATTCATGACCCTGCAATTCTTATGACAGGTATGCAGTAACAGACATGAGAAAGTTGGCCAACAGGATGCAGTTTGGTGTTCCTGAAGAGAGCTCTTTAGGTAATTTTTACAAAATTTCACATACACAGACAGCACAGTAATCCCGATGTGATTTTTTAGAAATGCAGTATATTTGTTATTTGATGAATCTATCTGTCTATTATGCTGCATAATGTTTTTATAGTGATTGGACAGAGAGAATAAAAAGAGAATTAATCCAGGTTTAATTCCAAGTATAGTAGAAGTTTGAAATGAATACTGCTCTAGCCAAATAGCCCAGGAAATATGACAAGAGCCATAATTAGTTAATACTAACACAACCTAACCAATTAAGCATAATTACCATATACACGTATATATGTAGTGAATTCTATGATGGCTATTATTATGGTGGTTGTGGTGGCTATGAAATTTTGGCAACACTTAATTCTATGATGGCTATTATTAAGGTCGTATTTTTTTACCATTTGGCAACACTTTATAATTTGAAAATAAAGAAAAAAGTAAACGTCGTGATCAAATTAAAAAGTGTTGCCAAATAGTAAAAAAGTGTAATTTAGTTTTAGCTACATTTTTTAACAGTAGTTAAATTTTTTATAGCCACCATATCCACCATAATACTATGGTGAAGAGGCCTTTTGGGTGACTAGAATGCAGAGTGGTGATTTTGTGGTGCACAATCTGCCACATTGTTATTTTTAATGGTAACACTTTTAAAGCTACAATTATTAGAAGTGCTACCTATATATACATATATATAGTACAGAATGTAGTATAAAAGTCTCTGGAAATTTAGTTTTGTCTGCTTATTTTGTTCTCCAAGTATTTTGGCCTTTTGAAAATGATTTGTTGCTTTTGCATTATAGGGGATGGTCTAGGTGAGGGTTACGGAATGCTTGGTCAGGCTGGCAGTGGCAAGCTTCGTGTGTCAGTTGGGCCTAGCAAACTTGCTGCAAAAGTTGCTAAGAGGTTAGCTCTGTTAGATCCTTCAATTTTATGCATGTAGTTATGTTTGTTATTTGATTGTTTTTTGTCACTAAGACACTACATCATCATTCTATTTATCTAACTGATCAACTATGTTTCTGATGGACTGTTTTTTTATTTATTAGATTCAAGGAAAAGAATTATGGCAGCAGTGGTGCTACATCTGGGTTGACCTCAAGTTTGGCCTTTACACCAGTTCAGGTTAGTGATTTTAGAAAAATATAGAGGTCAACTTATTGCATGAGACGAGTATTTCTAATCTCCTTAAGATATAGAAACAAAACATTTAGGGGCCAATTGGTTTGATCATTTTCATTTCTATTTTCAATAAAAATGAAAATATGATTGGTTACATATTTTAAAAATATTTTAAAAAATGCAACACAACTGAAAATGGCATTTTCCTGTTTCTGGAATTTTCCCTTGTAAGAGTTGAAAATGTTTTCAACTCAAAAGGAGGTGATTTCATTCTTTCAATGATCATGTGCACTGTCTGAACCTTCATTACTGCATAGGTGTTCCTTTTTTCTTTTTGTTTTAATCCCTCTGTACTACGTTCTCTATTCTCATCAAATGTCAAATCCCGCTTCTTTCTTTTTTTTTTTTTCATCAGGCATATTTTCAACCTTTATTTTGTTTTTATTTGAGGGACTTAACTACTGCACATTGTCTTTAAAAAAAAAAAATTCTAATTGACAATTTAGTCATCATTCATCAATTAGAAAAATTAGACATTTTATAAAATTAATTGTTAACTTAAAAAAAATAAATTGATTAACTAAATTGTACACTTAATAAAAATATAATATTTTAACTGAAAATCTTTTATTCTTTAGTAATAAATATAACTTTTAATTTTAATGATAAAAAAGATCAGTCAAACATATTTCATTATTTTTCTATTTGGAAATAAAATTCATTTTAGCCATCCAATTGCATTTTCAAAAATCTAAGAATCTGAAAATGAAAACGATTTTCAGAAAATGAAAATAGCAAATAAAAATAGAAAATATTTCACAAACCAATCAGCTTCTTATTTTCCTTTAGAATACTTAGCATCACTTATCACTGTTCCTGTTGATTTTAAATTTTATCCCTTTTTTTTCATAGCTAGCGGGAACATTATGAATTGCATGAAATGGATACGGAAAGTTATATCCAGCAGAATAGGGCCTGCTTAGTAGTTAGTAGTAGTAATTCAGTTTGCCTGTCAACAAGTATTCTCTTGGTATTGCTATAGTTGTTACTCTTTAGGTTATTCTTTTCTTGTTAATACCTAATATTTTTGAATAGATTTTGTGGTAGTTTGGTCAATGAACTTTAACAAAAGTGTCAGGACTGTTGTCCTTTTGAGTTTCATTTATGGTTGCCTAGCTTTTTTCTTTTAGAAATATCCTGAAAGATTGAGTAATGAGGCCATTATGTGATTTTGCTTTGCCTTCATTATTAGCATATTCTATTATCATCATCATGCATCTATTTGATGTTGGTTGAAGTGAAGGATTCTTAGACACATGCAAATAAATAACACACCTAATCTCTGTAAAATTGAGTCTGAAAGTACTGCACTCTTGTTAGGCCTCCTGCTTGAAAGAAATACCTTTTTTTTAATATAATATATTTATAAATATCTGGCCACTATTTAGCATATGGATGATGGACTATTTGATCTCTTAAACAGCTTCTTAAGCAGAATAACTCGAATATAGTTCATTAGTCTTTCTTTCATTGACATTTATTGAAGTTTTAAATTCATGTTCAATATTATTTGCAGGGGATTGAGCTGACAAATCCACAGGCTCACGCACACCACCTTGGTAGTGGAACTCAAAGCACTTACTTCTCTGAAACCGGAACCTTCTCGAAGATCAAGAGGACTTGAAACCCTGCACCAGTACAAACTCTTGCTGTGTCTCTAAATTGTTGCTGCTACACATAACTAGGAACTTATTGATCCTGATGGATGTTAACTAGTTAGTTTCATGTCCAAGCCCAGTTGGGAGAGTTACCATGAATATGAGATGGAATTTGGCTAAATATGGGAAATTTGAATTTTTCTCCCATGCCTAAGGATGTTGCTTCAGTTTTGGGTTCGGAAGGTCATCACTAGAGTAGCATTAGGTCTCTGAAGTACATCATGGGAAGCGTTTTAGTTAAAAGTAATACTATTTAGTTTGATGTACATTTCCCCCTTCCCCCACCCCCACCCCCAAAAAAAATGATATTTGTATGTTATCTGAGTAAAACTATTATTACCTATAAAGGTTTAGAATGCTGATAAAATTATTTATGAAAAAAAAAATTAATATTGTATCCATAAAAAATGGGTTTGATTGACAAAAATATTAAAACATTAAATTTTTGTTGACTTAATTAAAATTTAACGTTGAGTTTCCAAATACATTTTTTTTATCATCTATCAAGTAGCAGTGTAGCATAACTTTTTCTTTCATTTTCTTTTATATCTTTTGTATCTGAATTTTTGTTCGATCTCTCTTCACTCACACACTGCTTGTGAGACACCACATATCAAACCCGATAAAAAAAAGGGGGACAGAGAAAGAAAGAACAAGAGGATGGGTATCAGGGTATGTCACCATTGGTGTTCCACTGTTGCCCTTTCAGATTTCAAAACCCTTATGTCTTCCATTTCTTTATCTATCTCTATTTCTCTGAGATTCACGCTATTAATCGAATTTTCTTTGATCGAATTTTGGTTGTGTGCTTCATTCATTTCTCAATTAACGCTATTCCCGCATGAATATGATTAAATCTAGGGTTTTAGCTCTAATTTGTATTTTTCGTTGCTATTCTTATTTGTTTCTTTGTGGTTTATTATGTGTTTGTCAATTCGAAGTGAAGCTGCTAAAAGATAGGGGTGAGCACGGGTATTATCCGTCCGAATCCGAACCGAATCAGTTAAATTGGTTCTGAAATCAACGGATAATTAGGTCTAACCCGAACCAAACTGATAACTTTTGTTAGTGATTGGTTCGGGTATCGGTTTTAGGAGTGCGAAATCTGAACCAACCTGCGAATTCGATCATATATAAATTAAATAAAAAAATAAAAAATATGGCTTTTCTATTAGACAATGATTATTCATTATTAATATGTTTGGATTTTAATGAGTTTGGTTTTTAATCTATTTGGTGTTTAACATGTTTAGATTATTTCTATCGATGTTATATGTTTATTGTACTTGTTAAATTTTTAAGATAAAAATTTGGGCTTTTTTTTATGAATCTCAAAGTCATCATGTACCCAATTACCCAAATCGAACCAATCCGTTCTTAATCGGTTTGGTTTGGTTTGGTTACATATACAAAAAAATGCAAATTCAAACCAAACCGAACCAATTACATTTTGATCGATTCGGTTCTAATTTTACCATAAACCCGAACCAAATCGACCCGTACTCACCCCTACTAAAAAATTATATAAACATATAAATCTAAGAGTTTAATTTTAACACATTGATAATATAAAATTTTTAAGTCCTCTAGTTATATTTGTTTTTTTAATGACCATTTATGCAGATGTAAACTGTAGTTTTTTTTTTTGTGATATGAAATTATATAATTAAATGCACGTATAAAATTATTTTATGCTATTTGTATATTAAAATTAAATTCATGAATCTAATTATATGTCAATATAAAATTATTTACTCTTCATCAAAATTAAACTATTTTTTAGGAGTTTAATTTTGATGTATTAACAGTATAAAACGTTTTACACCGTGTTTCTCTTGAATGATCATTCACGTAATTAATATAAAAATAGTTATTTTTACTATCATAATGATATGTAATTAGATACACATAAAATAATTTTACACTAATAGTATATTAAAATTAAATTCATTTTTTAATTTAAAAAAAAACTGAAGAACCAAAACAAGGTGGTTTTATGTCCTTAGGTAATATAAAGAAAATGGTTAAAATAAAAAAGCTGTAAATTTGGAACTCTACTAGAATTGGACTAATTTTGTAGTAATGGAAGAAGATGGTCTACAATTCAGTATAATAATTAATTAGCGTGTTCTTTTCTGATTTGAACTTTTTTTTTTCCTTTGAACATGGTTTCTGAAAAACGGACCGGATTGCCGGGTCGGATGAACGAAAACCAAAAGTTTTGCGATTCAGTCCAACAAATAAAACCGCTTAAGTTAGAAACTGCTTAAAACCGTTGAACTGGCCGGTAGGACTGAACCGTGTTTTCATAAAACGACGGCGTTTGTTAGAAAAAGAAAGGGAAAAGTCCTCAAGCTTAGTTTGGTAAAGCTTTTGCTTTTTAAAAGTAGCTTATGAAAGCTGCCTTTTAAAAGACAGCTTTTTAAAAGCTGCAGCACTTACGTTTGGTAAAATCAAATTAAAAATGGCTTTTAATAAGTACAAGCACCATAATTATGTTTGGTAAAACAGCTTTTAAAAGTTGAAAAAATTATAATAAACATGTTTATAACAAAAAAATAATTTTTTTTCAAATTCTTTCAAATTTTATATAATATTTTAAAATAAAATAATGTGATAGATAGAAGTTCATACCTAATATGTGATAGAGATGTATTTGTGTTGAAATTTGTGAAGATTAGGTTGAAAAATAAAAAATATATGAACATTGTGTTAGATTTTATGAAAGTTAGGAAGAGAAGTTAGAAATATATGAAGATTTTAATGGCAATATAATAGCGAGAAATATGTACAGGAAAATGAAAAAAATTTGGTAAGCATAAGCCAGCTTTGAAAAGCTCTCTCCTAGGTGCTTTCAAAAGCACCCCTAACTTTTAAAAATCGCAAGCACAAGCACCTGAGCTTTTTAATTTACCAAAACCAAAATGACGTGCTTTGTGCTTTTTTAAAAGCACAAACACCTCCTAAAAAAGCTTTACCAAACCCAGCCTCAATCCTCTCATCACTCTCAAGTTTCTCTTCACTTCACGTCTTCACCCTCAAAAAGAACAGAGCTCTTCCTCTTTCCCCTAAAAAAACCCCTAGCCTCCTCCACCGCCGCCGCCGTCCGTCGCACCCAAAAGCTTCGTCTGTTCGTCGTGCTTCACCCCCTCTCCTCATTCCCCTGTTCCTCGTCCGTTCTTCTCGCTGCTCAGTCGCGCTTTGCCCGCCGTCTCTCGTGGTGCTCGTCGCCTGGTCGCCGTCGTCCGTCGTGCTCGTCCCTCGAAGGTAATGGCTTCTTGTCCGTCGTGCTCGTCGAAGCTTCTTCGATTTTTTTTTTTCATTTTTTCAGAAATCATATTGAAATACTGAATGATTAGCTTTAGCTCTGCACACTGCTGTAGTTCTTCGTTTTTTTATTTTATTTTTTGTTCAGAAATCATATTAACAATCCTCAATGCTCACTGCTCACTGGTCAGTGGTCACTCCTCATTCCTCAATGTTCAGAAATCATTTTTAGTTCCTCGTTTTTTAATTTTTAATGGCTGCTCTGATTTTGTTTTGTTCAGAAGTCAATTTTTTGTGCTCAATGCTCATGCTCTTTAAGTGTTGTTCTGTTTTTGTTTTTAAGGCCGTGCTTGAAAGAGGTGATTGATTTTTTACTCTGATTGCATGTCAATTGAACTCTACGCTATGAGAAACGTGTGTTTGTTTACTAAAACTTAAAAAGGAGAACGGGACTTGTAATTATAATAATCTTAAGGAGAGCAACGAGAAGTTTTTATTTTGCAATGTAAAGGGTCTCTATGCATTTGGTATCTTTGATGACCAGAGGTATGCAATAGCAATCCACGATCTATCTATATTTTGTTTGATCTGAATTCCAGAATAAATTATTACTATTTGAGCATGCAAATACTTCATTTTAATTACTGAGACTTCCTTTTATGATTTACGTTGGCAACTTTGTTGAAGTAAAACAAATGCAATGCCATGGGTGTTGAAAAGTTGTAGAAAATTGAAAAAATTTCCAATAGTAATATAACAAGTAACTAATGAAACCTTTGCACATTAAAAAAATGTTAAACTTTGCAATAGAATATGCTTATGAACTAATGGCAATTGATGCACTTCTTTTATTGTGCTGCATGGTTGTGACTTGGGAGCTCTTTGATGTTATCTCTATTCGTAGGAATTTGCATTATATGTAAAGATAAGTTATTGGAGTAGAATCCTGTTCTCATTTTCTTGATTCAGCTCATCTCAAAGACAAGTTACTGCACTCGTAGTCAAGAATAAACTATTTGTTTCCAACATAGGTGATTGTAGGGCAATATTATGTATTGTTGGTAATCCCATTGATATAATGCTTTAAATTTGGATAACATTTTAAGGTTTATATTAGACTATAATTATGTTTTAGCGTGTTTATCTATAATTATGTGTTAGTGTGTTTATCATTTAAGCGTTTGTCGTTGGCCAATGGATTGCTGCATGTACAAGGCGAGATTCGAACCCCCGGCGAACGAATGAGCTGACTACTCGACCAATTCAAGTTGGTTGACCGGTTTGATTTTTAAAACCTTGGATTTGAGGAATAATAAAATTTATAGAAAAATCCAAGGGTTAGATTTTATGGTGCATAAATCGGACATTCTTATTTGTGTTATAATAATTTTTTTTATTTGTACAGCAAATCAGCACATTTAATTTTTTTTTCAAACTTGTATGTTTAAAAAAATTTAAAATAAAAAGAATCTGACCTTTAGATTTGCATGATAAAAAAAATTGAGAGTCACAAATTTGTGATTTCTACATTAAAAAAAACCCACCAAGTTGTTCAACGAAAAAAAAAAAACCACACTTAACATTGGTGGAAAATACTAGTGGAAGGGGAACACCAGAATTAAAAAGTGCTAGAATTGCTGCTCCCTTGATCAGTTCTCCACTTCTTCCTCCGACCCTCATTTCTCTCCAGTCTTCAGAATTCAGAACCGTGCTCTTCAGCAAACTCTCAATCTACTTCATCCTTTTCTCTTCTGTTCTGTTGTTCTTCCTTTCTTCCCTTCTCTCTGCCTGCTGACCCGTCAGACCGCCTACTTACGCGTCCCCTCACTCCGCCGCTGCCTCCCTTCCTTCCGCTCACTTGTTCGTATTCCTAACTTATCTCCTTCGCCTCTTTTTCCTGCCTTGCGAGTTGCTTGTGTTCTTACCTTGCTTTTGTAATTTTTCATTATTGTTTCAGACTATCTGTTGCTTAATTGCTTCGTTCTTTTTGGTGCTTTTGTAAACATAAACACTTAATCTGTAATTTTGTAATTTTCTTTTTCTTCTTTTGCTTCTGTTAGTGGCATGATTTGGCATGTTAACTTGTTCTTGTTGTTGCTCTTACGTTTTGATATTATTGAGACTTGTGATATTTGATTTTATATTTGTATTTGTTTTTTAGACCTGTGCTACATTTTGAGACCATGAGAGAATGATACTTTGGTTGATGGTGTTGAAGCTTTAATTTTTGTGTATTTTTGGATTTACATGAGACTAAATATTGAATTGAATGCAAACACTCAACCATCCTTCTCCGTCTTTTTCGATGGGGGATTTTGGAATTCTCTTTGTCAACAATAAACCAACAACAGTATCATCCCATGACTTTCACTTGCCTTATGAATTTTTTATTTTTAAGTTTTTTTTTTCCTTTAAATTTAAGTTGGACTAGCTAAGACTTTAAAAAACTTAATGCAGAGGCTCAAGAGGCAAAAAGCACTGCAGCAACAAAAAGGAAAACGATAATCCCTAGCAAGTAGGAAGAAGAAACGGGTTGTGATGAATCGGAAATTAGGAGGAGGAAGGCAGCCCACAGGGACTCCATCGCTGGCTTGGTCCTGTCTTGTCGTCGTCTGCTCTCTTCTTGGTGGTGCCTCTATTGTCCATAATATCTACAAACCCAATCTTGTAAGCTTCTTTCTTTACTTTAACAATCTATGTATGTTGTCATTTGTGAATGCTTCATATTTGTCATAATACATAAGGACTTTGTTTACTTGCTTGAAACCTATACTAAATAAAATTATCTATCCACATTTTAGACCATGGCTGACTAACCAATTTACTATAACAGCAACAAAGCCTTATTCCACTAGATAGGGTCGAGTACGTGGATAAAACGAGCTACTGTGCGCCATCTGCCTATCATATATCATGTTTACAATCAAATGTGCTAACCATTGATGGAATAACACTCTTTACAAAATATACATACTATATATATAGATATCCTTTGATTTATTTACTATTCAAAGTACAGGAGGGTGAATTTTAGAGGATCTAGATCTATTTGTTATAGTGTTGTTAAATCTTCTTTTTTTATCCCTATGTAGACATTACCTCCGGTTGATGAAATTGGTGGGACCAAGCAGAAACTAGATGAGAAAGAATGATCATCTCTCTCTGTCGATTCTGCTATATTGGTATGAAGATGACCGAAATTTTTGGGCCCAAAGTTGCTTTTTGTGCCAGTAAGCCTGAGATACAATTGTTCTCTTTATATTGTTTCTTTTTTTTTTTAATTATATTAGTTTGATGGAGAAGCTTCATTTATCTTAATCTTGTTTCTAAGGAGCGTGGATTAACGTGTTAAGGATGAGCACTGCTCTGCCCTGACCATAAAGCAAGGAAGTTTACAGGAGCATTACAATGTATTTTAGAGCCTGATCTATATTTAAAAAGAAATAAGCATTCTTCTTGTTTTGATTCTTTTGAATTCTTCTCTGTATGTATTGAGAATTAAGTTTCTGTGGAGTGTTTCTAATTTTGTATCTCCATCTTTGCCACATATATCTAAAATAAAAAGAAAGAAGAAGGACATATAAATAACATAATACTGTGCAATTTCATACTTTAAGTGGATACCCCACATGTAGAGTCTATCCGAAATGGACAATAGGAATCTTTAATTTCATTCCATGAATTCGTTCTAACAGAGAATAGCTCCAAATAGGTTACAACTAACCATTCATAGAGACCTTACTCCCTGCAGTGACTATGTAGTCATCATTGCACATGTCGTACCTTAACCATCATGAAGTTGTAGCGGCTCGTAATCGCCTCTCCGAGGAGAATTTGAGAGAACAATAGGGTATGATAAGGTATTCTGAGCACCGGTTGATGGATTCCACAAGATGAAGATGAGACGTGTGTTTTTTCATCATGAAGTTTAAAAATAATATGAAGTCCTTGCATGAACATGGAATCTTAGTGTAGGCATGTTGATAAGGTAGAGGAAGTTGATGATGAGTAATTCATGTGTTTACATCTACCCATTTCCCTCATGGTTATGGGTGGTTGTAGCTAGATCAAAATCTGCATTTGAGACTCGGGTGTTTGAGATCAAAGAAAGCCATTTCTTATATAAGATCCTGAATCGGACAAGAGATTTAGCAGAGAGCATTGCAGGTTCTTATTGTTCTCCAAAATAGTAGCCAAAGACTCTCTGGCACTATTTTGGCCCTTTATATGTTACCACGATTTGCTGCGGTTTAATTCCATCACGGACTGAGAACAAGAGATTGTGCAAAATGAAGGAACCCCAGAAATGGGGTTCTGCTGCATTGCATATTTTATTTTGAAACATAAGAACCCATTTTAAGGGTAAATTTCATAGATAAATTGAGAGAAAAAATTACACAGATGTCCTAAAGTGAAATTGGTTACATGGTTGTCTCGATTGCGTATCGAATTAATTGGATTCGAATTAACAGGAGCAGTACTACATTGAACACATGCAATCCATGATAAATCGAAGCAAAAGGATTCGATTTATGGGATAAGTTAGGCAGTAATAAATCGATATAATATATTTCGATTTATTATAGAGAGTGCTCCAAGTAAATCGAATTAAATTGATTCGAATTACTATCATTAAGTGTTTATTTTTTGTAGAATTACTATTTAGATAGTGCTCTAAATAAATCATATTGTGGAATACAAAATTAATAAATTTATTTATTTAATTTAAATTAAAAATAAATATACTCAAATTTTTTCTCTTAATTCATTTATCTATGAAATTTGCCCCAATTTTAAATTAGTAAACTTTAGCATTTAGGTTTATAATTTAAGATTTAGAATTAAAAGCTTATGATTTAGAATTTAAAATTTAAGATAAACAAAATAATTTTTAAAAAGATTAAAATTGGTTGAAAAAATTAGTTACCTAACATTATTCTTTATTATTACTAGCAGCTAAACATGCACTAACCTGTTCAACCGCTTTTCTATTATTTTTAAGAAAATAATTTTTATATTTTAATTTTTAAAAATATTTATCTGACATTAATAATTAAGAAAATCAAACAATAAATTATTTAAAAATAAAAATAAAAAATTATTTAACATATAAAATATATAAAATAAATAAATTTGAATTAAATTAAGTAAAATTCAAAATTATATGTTGCTATTACATATAACAAAATCAAGATGAGAATTTATAAATATTATTTACAAAGTAGTTATTTATAAATGTTATTAATTTATTTATTTTTTTAATTTTATTTAATTTGAAACAAATATAAAAAAATTTTAAATCCAAAACTTTCTAGCTCTATGAATAATTCTCATTATTAAAGTTGTTGTTGTTGTTGTTAGTAGGATGCTAGCAAATTGGGGTTGATGGATGTTAACTAATTAGTTCATCTCCAAGTCCAATTGAGAGAGTTATCATGTATACGAAGCAAGTTAAAAAATTTGCAGACAAACTGTTTATTTTCTGCATCTACTTTTTTTGTAAGAACAAACAAATAACTCAATAAAATAAGTATCTTCTAACAGAAATATGGTAAGCAAATATAAAAATTTATTGACCATAAATATAGAAATTTTGTGTTGATAAACATCAAAATTTTTTAGAAAAAATTATATTTACAAACTTTTTAAGAAAAATATAGGAAGCAAAAATAGAAATTTTATAATAATAGACAAATAACTTGTGTGTTATTCAAATTATGTTTTAGCATTATTCAATATGGATTTTTGTGTTTTTTAACTAAAGTTTCTATGTCATAATTAAAAATTTTATACAATTCGTAATTTTTAACTAAAATTTACGTATTTTTTTTTTACTAACGATAAATTTGAAAGAAATAGAATTAAAAGAGATGAAGCTTTGAAAAGAATAGGAGAAATTGGAAGTAAGAGATTAAAAAAATAAAAAAGAAAATCAACAAAAAGTGAAGAATTGGAAAAAAAATGACAAGAGAAAATGATGGGGAAAAAGAGAAAAGAAAAATAACCCTTGATTTTATACTTTATAGTGTCCCCCAAAAAAAACTAATTATCCTCCTCAATTTAATTTTAAATTTTCAATAAAATTTGAAATTCAAAGTCAAATACGGGGCTGAATCTACCTAAAATAAAAGAACCAGAGATATGCAACAAACAAGGCACTGAGTTTCTTTAGGTATTATTCAATTGGATGATTACCGGGATTCGAGCAGTTCCATAAATAGGATCTATGTTTGGAAAGTTATTATAAATTCATGTCCTAGCAATGACAATGAAGATTTTATAGCAGTGGCTATACATGGACCTCGTTGTACATTAGCCTTTTATAAACCAAATGAATACAGATGGTTAGATCTTTCAACTGGAAAACCGTCATTTCGTGATGTCATATTTTTTGGAGAGAAGATATACGCAGTAGAACAATATGGCCAGCTATACGAATTTGATACAAACACAAAGTCAGGGCCTGTAGGTGGTATTCATGAAGCCAAACCTCCCTCTGATGCTGCGGTAGGTCCTTTCCAGCTTAAATATTTGGTTGGGTGTGCTAATGGAAGTTCATTGATGCTGGTGAGACATTTTACTCCTGAATTATTTTCTCATACTTACAAATTTGATATATATAAATTGAAGAAGAATGAAAAAGAATGGTCCAAACTAGATAGTTTGGAAAATTACTACTGATGATTGGACTCAACTCTTCTGTTCAAATGCTTCCTGCAAGTATTCAAACCAAAGGAAATCAAATCTACTTTACAGATAACCTACTAAAATTGAAAGCAGTGGACTATGCGGAACATCAAGATATTGGCATCTTCGACTTGGACGATGGAAGTTGTCAGAGACTATTATCCGATGTAAAGTTCATGTGTCCTCCTATCTGGTGTCATTCTAGCTCATTTCTTTAGTTTTTTCCTTGGAACTTTTTTTTAAAGATTATTTGCAAAGTGTTTGTTCTTCCTTAACCAATTAACCAATTAACTAATTCTTAAGAACAGCATGGTCTAAATATTGGTGGCAAAAGGCAAGAAAAAAGAAAATAAACACCAGAGGGAATTTCCAAGGTTGGAGTTTATATCAAGGTGAGAATGCATTGTGGAAGAACCGAAGAAGAGAAGCATTTCCTTGTGTATGGTATTTTTATGACAAAGATATGGTGGATTCTATGTTTATTATCTATTGTGTGGATTTTTGTTTTTGTTACTGTGGACAATAGAACTCAGCCAGTAGTGACAGAGGAGTTGATTGGTTAGTTATGATGAAATTAGCTGCTGGTTCACTAGTTTGTTGCAGCTAGATATTTAAGAGTTAAGAGTTAGAGTTAATTAGCTTAACTTGAGTTAGAAGTTAACCAGAGTTTGCTAACCATAGTTAGATGTGTAACTGAATCAGTTGAGGTTCATCGTTAATTTCATTATTCTCTCATCTTCTGATTTTTGCATGCTCTAACTGTTTCTCTCTCAACTCTACTCTATCATCATCAACAACTCTGCACTTAGAGCATGAGTTTTCACAGTTACAGTTGGAGCGTTGCTTATGCACATCTGAAGTTGATTATGACTTTCGAGCGTACCGACATTCTCTCTGAACCTGACACACCTTCAGAGTACTCTGATGAGTAGGAGGCCCAATAGGAGAATGCCCATCATGAGGAGATTCAGACACCTGCACCTGACAGTAGAGCAGTTGGCGATGATCCTTCTCACCCGGCTATGCTAACATTTAAGTGTGGGGAGGTCAAAAAAGTTATTTTGGGTAAATCAGTCTATTCCAAACACTCCTACTTTTATTTTGTTTTATTTTGAATACTTTCATTCTTATTTTATTGCACTTATGGATTCTTGTATATATTAGTTATTTTAGATACTTTTTAGTTTGTTACATTTTGCACTTTTGTTTGTATATACCTTAGATTTTTAGTTTGATAGTATATATATATAGTTATTTTGGTTTATTAGTTGTAATTGGAAAAAATGCGCATAATTGAGCTTAGTTTATTCCGTTGCATATGAGAAATTAAATTGGTTGAAAATAGGAAATAAACTAAGGATTTTTTAACTTTTCACAATCACACCATATCATTTAGGGTATATATAATAAATGTTGGTCAATTTGATGAAATTTTTAAGAAATTCTTTTTTCTTAAAAAAGACATTAAGATTCAAATTAATTTGAGTTAAAACTTTTTGAAACTTGCATGATGTATATATATAGTTTGGAATATGGTTTTGAGCTAAGTTGAGTCTAATTATATGGTTACATCACTTAACCATGATTTTGATTCTTATGTGGTTTCTTCACTATGATTGCAATCTTTGGTTTGTTCCATTCTATATGTCCATTATTTAGTGTATATTTATGCATTTATATGATTGAGGCCATCATTTGATTATAGCTCACTTATCCTAAATAGCCTACCATTTTATTTGTCACTTTGAGACTGTTTAATTCCCTTTTATTCTTTATATTACCACATCACTAGCCTTAAGTAAACAAATAAATAATTGTTCTATTTGAATCTTTGGTTAGTTTAAGATAGTGAGTGTGTGTTAATTAAGTGTGAGAAATGTGGGAACTTTGGTTGATGAGAATGTATTTTATTTTTATTGAGAAAGTATTAAGAATTTGGGTGTATACTCATGTGAAAGTATAGAAATCATATGCATTGATATCCTTTGTATATATTATGCTTTCATACATATAAAAAAAAGAAAAAAAAAGAAAAAAAAAAGAAAAAAGAGAAATAAATAAATAGGGGACAAAATTATCCCAATGTGAAGTTCAATAAAAAGATCAATGCATATGTGTTGATATTGGAATTGATACATGAGTATATGTATACATGCAAAAGTGAGATCTTGGGTAGCTAAGTTTGATTTTAGAATTGTATAGAATGTGTGTATGTGTTAGGTGAGAACTTAGGTTAGTCAAATATTCAAATGATAGCTCACTTGGCCATACATGTATCCTCACCCTTACTTTAGCCCCATTACAACCTTCAAAAGTCCCCATGATATTTGCATATGTACACTAAATATTTGTTGATTGGTTAGATGAAGAACAAACTCTAGAAAGCATAATTAGAGGAAATTTGAGCGGATTAACCCTAAACACTTGAGCGACTAGAGTGCATATATACATCCAGTGAGGGTTCAATTGCTCTATTCCATATTTCCATCTTTGATCATTGCTTATCTTGCAAGTTTGTTAACTCTTTTGAATAACTCAATTCAATTGTGAATTTGGTTTTAGTATGATTATTTTAGCCCTTGATTGTGCATATATGATTTCTTGGGAATTTGACCTACTTTGACCACGTATATGCTCATATATATATATATATAGTAATTAGAACAGCTAGATGCATGTAGGTAGCTTGCATTTAGATAGTTGCATTGAGGACATGCTTAGTTTAAGTGTGGGGAGGTTTGATAAACCCCAATTTTGTAGTTTATCTTGTGTTGAATTTAGAGAATTTTATCAACTTATTCCATATTTATTCAATGAAATAGCATGGTTTCATGAATTTCTCCTAATTGTGCTTAATGATTAAAAACATGCTTTTTATGCTTTTAATTAGTTAAATTTGATTCCACTCGATACTTTGATATGTTTGTTAGTGATTTCTGGTTTAAGAGGTAAGGAATGGATCAAAGCAGTGAAGCGAAAAGTATGCAAGATGGAGAATTCATGAAAAATAAGGATTTGAAAGATTCAAGCCAACGCGTACGCGTGAAGAAACTCGTCAAGGTGACGCGTACGCATGACTGACTCGTACGCCTGATAAGAAAAGTTGCCATGTGACGTGTACGTGTGACAAGCGGTACGTGACCTCATTAAAGACAAAACGCTGATGACGATTTCCGAGCCATCCAAGTCCAAATCCAACTCATTTTCTGAAGTATTTGAGGCATAAATCAAGAAGGAGAAAGGGGGAGCAATTAAGTAGTGTAAGAAACATGCTTTAGGATAGTTCTAGAGAGAGAAGCTCCCTCTTCTCTCTAGAAATAAGGATTCTTAGTTTAATTGTCTCTTAGATTTAGGTTTAATTACTTGTTTTGATTTAGTTTCCTTTACTTTTTCTTGTTGATTTGCTTCAATCTTCTTAATTTCTCTTGTTAATTTCTCTTTTATGCCTCTTTTTAGTTTATGAACACTTTTGTTAATTTCAATTTCACTTAATGTAATTTGATGTTTTATGTTCTTTTCTTGCTTGTTTGAGTTATTGTTATTGATTTCTTGCATTGGGTAGTTTCAGATTTTATATTTCTTGCAATTTTACCATACTTTTCTTTTATGCTTTTCAAGTGTTTGACAAAATGTTTTGTTGGACTTTAGAGTAGATTTTGTGCATTCTTGGCATGGAAAGAGAAATTAGATACTCTTGAGTCATTAATACCCAATTGAGATTGGTGATCTAGAGTTGTTGATTGGTCTTGTGTCCATTAACATTACTTATGGATTGGGATTAACTAAACTTATTTGACTTTCTCCCGATGTTGGAGATGACGAAATAGGATTAGCTGTTGATAACTATTGTATTATAATTAATAATTAGGATAGAAAGTCTTGATTCTTAATCCTTGCCATGAATGTCTCTTTTTATTAATTGTTATCTTTAGTCGTTGATTTACTTTATTGTCTGCTTTAACTTTCTTGTCATTTAGATTATAGTTATATGCAAACCACCCCATGAATCTCATAACCAATGATACGCATATCTCACTACAATTCCTTTGAGAGACAACCCGAGATCTAATTCTCTTGGTATTTTTATTGATTTGCACTTGTGACAATCAAAACTAAACTTTGATTGAGGGTTGTTTGTCGGTTTGGAACTATACTTGCAACGAAATGATTTCTTTTATAGAGAAGAAATTTCGAACCGATGATTTTCTTCTTTCAAATTTTTGGCGCCGTCGCCGGAAAATCGCAATGGTGTTGCATTGTTATTGGTCAGAGATGGGCATCCTCATGCTGGGCACCCATGAGATGCTGGGCACCCATGAGATGCTGGTAGTAGTCATATACCAAGCGATCATGATAATTCAGCATTTGAACAATGATTTGATTCTTTCAATGCCTGTTTGAGTGTTTGTAAAGAATCATAAACCCTTCTTATGCATATTGATGTACAGTCAATTAGATACCAAGATTTTTTATTGGCTCAACTCTACTTAGATTACCATGTAATGATTAATATAATGCAAATAGTATTAGTGATTATATAATATATGACTATGGCAAAAGAAAAAACTATAGAATTATGTTATATTCTGTTAAATAATACGCGGTGGGTTGCCTTTTGTTGTGAAACTTAAATCAAATTGATTATCAAAACCTTGATTTTCTGCATTGAATATAGGAATTTACCACTTCAACGATGCACTCATGCGAGGTTTAGTATTAATCTTACTCGAAGTCATATACATCATGTTCTACCTCTTGATTTTGTATTAAGCACATATTTAAGAGGACATATATATTGAACCAAAATATATATTTTGCAAGGGCAATATATACGCAGATGTTTGAGAGTGTTTTCCAACAGCAACAAATAAATTAAAGAATAAATGACCATTTGTACCCATGGTAGATGAAAACGCTGATATTTGTACCCATGATAGCCTAAAATTAAAGTTATACCCATGATAGATGCCCTCCGTGTGACAAAAGTGCCCTGACTTGGATTTGAGTTTGGTTCGTGGGAATCCGATCCTAGGTGGCACTCCCTCCCTTATTTTCAACCTCTCTCTCTCTCTCTCTCTCTCTCTCTCTCTCTCTCTCTCTCTCTCTCTCTCTCTCTCTCTCTCTCTCTCTCTCTCTCTCTCTCTCTCTCTCTCTTCACTCCCAAATACCCAAGAAGAAGAAAGACCAGACCTTTTCCCTTGCTGATTTTACTGCCACCAAAACCGACTACCAAGATCCCATCGTGCTCCCCATCGGTCCGCGCCAGCGCACCGCCGAGGAGCTTGACCGCGACCGTAACCGTCTTGGCGGCGGCTTCAGGAACTACGGCGGTGACTGCGCCAACAGAAGCTCCGGTGGTGGTGATGACTCCTCCAATTCGAGGTGGGGTTCCTCTAGGGTAGGAGACCTAGGCTTGTTTTGCAACCTCGAACAACGCCTGTGAACAATGAGAGCCAGGAGGGTGCTGGTAATGGTAATGTGGTGAAACCAAAAGGTCCAAGCCCATTCGGCGAGGCAAGACCGAGGGAGGAGGTGCTGGCGGAGAAGGGGCAGGATTGGAAGAAGATTGATGAGCAGCTTGAGAGCATGAAGATCAAGTCTCCAACCAAGTATGGGGTGTGTTTCTTTTTCTTCCTACATATGTATTGCTGCATATTCTTCCTCTTCCTCCTTCTTGATTATCTTCTCGCATTGTTTTTTCAAACCTCCACATGGGTTGCTACATCAGCAAATCCCAGACCCAAAACCAAAATCTATATCACCAAAATAATCAAACCCCCCAACAATACCTTACACCATCTCTCCCCAACTCAAACCTTAACCAACAAATACCACAGCGGCAACCACCACCAGTGTTAGAGGAAGAGTATGTGAAAGAGGTCCTATCAAAAACACCCATTGCCAAACGAAATCAAGTTCCAAATTTGAAGTCAGAATTGGACACCCTTCTGTCTCCTCTTCAAAACCCTAATGAAAAAATCGAATCAAAGAACCCACATCCCATTCCCAACCCCATTATCATCAACAAAAAAGAAGGTGAAGTCTCAGAGGTAGTGTCTCAGCTCTCAGAAGAACCATGCAGCATCAGCAGAAGCTTCTTCACCGCTACCACAGTTACGGAGAAGAGAGAAGAAGAAGTAACCAGCAAAAGAAGCATCAGGGAGGAAACAACAACAATGATGAAGAATCATAAGTGGAACAACAACAGATCCCCGTCGAGGAAGCGCCCTCACACCTGTGATGGCAATGTCACCTCCGGGAGGAAGCAGAGTGTTGAGGAAGAATGGGCCAGAGTGGGTATTGGAGAGTGAAGAGAGAGAGAGAGAGAGAGAGAGAGAGAGAGAGAGAGAGAGAGAGAGAGAGAGAGAGAGAGAGAGAGAGAGAGTGTGTGTGTGTGTGTGTGTGAGTGAGTGAAAGAGAGAGGGGTTAAAGATAAGGGAGGGAGTGCCACCTAGGATCGGATTCCCACGAATAAAGCTCAGATCCAAGTCAGGGCACTTTTGTCACACAGAGAGCATCTATCATGGGTATAACTTTAGTTTCAGGCTATCATGAGTATAAATATCAGCATTTTCATCTATCATGGGTACAAATGGTCATTTATTCATAAATTAAATAAGTGTTTGCAGATGTTATCTCTTTTAGTTGAAGGCCAAGGACAGAATCCTTGAGTCTGTAATTTGTATTGATCACAATGTTCCTTAGTTACCTACCAAATTTTGAAAGAATGAATTTTTCCTCATCCATCCAACACTTACATTAAGCTTTGTTACTTATGTTTATAACATCGTGGAAAGTTGCACCAAGTCATGCTTTATCTTCTAAGAAAAATATCCTTATTATTTAAAAACTTTAATTTGATTGAGTTACAAAAATTGCTTGATCGTATAATAATATTAAAAATTAATAGTTACTTACGCTAAAATATAGTATTAAATATTCGTACAAAATTGTGTTACACAGTGTAAAATATTAAAACTATTTTCCCTGCTTTCTTTTATTTATTTACTAGTATTATGCACGAATTTATATTTTAATTTGACATAATAAATTAAAAATAATATTTTATAATTATAAATTTTTGAGTTTAATGTAACACTATCATTGTAATTATATAATAAACGTATTGAATATGCTATTTTATTTTTATTCAAAATAAAATACAAATTAAATTATTTGAAGTCTATAATATTCTTAAACTATATAAAAAAAATCTAAAAAAATAAGAACATATATTACTGTAACAATATTATGTTAATTTTACAATAAACTTTATATCAAATGACTAATGAAAAATTTATCAAAAATCTAGTATTTTACTAACCTCATTAGAAAAGCAATTAGCATATGATATTATTTTTTTTTTACACATTTCATTTTAAGTTTGAAAATAGAGTTATAGATAAATTAGTTATATCTACAGTAAATATTTGAACAAAAGTATAAATCATAACATGTTATTAAAATAAAAATACTATTTTTCTTACCTAAATATTATTAAAAACTTCTTTAAACACAACATTTATTGTTGATAACTTTAGATTTTCGTCCAAAATTAGTACCTTGAGACCAATGCGACTCTTAACTCTTGACAAAGTAATATAAAGTTGTTCATGGATGAACACTGATTTTGACAAGTAAAATCCTATATGTAATAATGTTTAACCCTGACTCTTGTTGATGGTTATTGCAAAATACACTGTTAATAAAAATTGTCTCTGTTGGAATTTAAATGGAAATTCTGAATTTAAAGGGATCAAGTTTATCCTTAAAATGTATATTTTATCGCCAATATTTTTACCAATCATTACCGTTGCTTAATTTATATTGTTGTCAAGTTCGTTAACTATTAACCTTGTCTCATTGCATAAACCTAAAGTCTGGTTTATGTTTAATAAAAAATAACAAATGACCAAAAATATATTAACTAAGAATAAATGAGATAAAATATACTATATTAAATGTTAGTTAATCTAATTAAAAATAATATTATATGTTTGGTAGGTCGGGTACCGAACGGTTCGGAGGGATTCTCGGGTTGATAAGGTGGGGTCCGGCCTGGTTCCAGGTTGCGGGGCTGAATATGGAGTAACCGACGTCTCGAGTTCTTCGCGTGGAGGGGGTGTCACCTGCAAAGACACTCCGACGCTCTAATCAGTCGTGGCGCAGGCGAGAGATGGAGGTAAAGTGATATGTGTGACATACCTTGGGGGAGGGGTAGGACTCTCCCCTTATATACCATGTCAGAAGTGGTTCCCGCAAGGACAGACCCACCTTCCTCGAAGCTTCCCCATACAGCTAGAGTAGGGAGCTGTCAAGGACGCGTGTCCGGGTCGGTGGTTGAGCGCCTCGCACCCGACTGTTTAGGTCGGGTGGCCTATGGGTCGGGTCGGCCCGTGTGATATTTGGGCCAGGCCGTAACAGTGCCCTCAACGTGCCAGCAATGACTGTGAGGGCCATTGATGGCATGTTATATCCTCTCTTATGGGTTGTCGCTAGGTCGGCCACTCGTGGAGAGGACGTGCCTCTTTCGCGCGTGTCTGTTCATTGCTGGGGATAACCGTTCATCGCCTCGTTCTTTGCATTGGAAATTTAATGCTCATAATGGGTTGTTTCAAATCCTGCGAGTAAAGACTCTTTTGCCCTTGCCCTTTGTGCTTATTGAGTTGGTTTTCTAACTCCCCTATCCCCAGTTTTGCATTCTATTTTCTCCTCAGTGCCTAGCTCTTTCCTACTTTCATCTTCTCCTTTCAAATTTCCTATTGCGATTCCTGCATCCTTGCGTATTCACTCCTTCTCACTCCCTTTCGAGTCATCACAATCAATCTTGGTAAGCATTCATCCATCGCCTTCTGTTTCATGTTCATTTTATCGTCATCATCTATGCTCCTGTATGCATGTTGCTCTACTGATTTGACTTGCATGTTGGCTGCCGTTAGTGTTAGATAGGTGCATTAGGGGGGTTATCGTTCTAGGGCATTAGTTTTAGGCTTTACTTAGGATTTGCTTCGGCCATGCTTGGTTTCAGTTGTTGAATAGGCTAAAAGTAGTTTCTGGGCCCTTTTCGAACTCCTGACCTCGTAGACTAACCGAGTGGTGCCTCCACTGTAGGTATGCCTCGTATCGTCTCACGAGCTTCCTCCTCAAGCACAGGTTACGACCGGTATGCTTGGGTGACCTCCGACGTGAAGGACTTCCCGAACCAGATGGGTGAGGAGGAGCTTATAGAGTTCCGTCAAGCCGAGTACTTGTGCGGCGGGACTAATGAGGAAGCTAATTACGATGTTTTTGTCCCCGCCCCTCATGAGTGGATATACGAACTCAACCCCCACTCCCCCCGAATTGCCGATTGGATATGGTTCTACAAAGCAATGTTTATTCAACTGGGGTTCGCATTCCTTTCTCTCCCTTTCAAATGGCCTTGCTTAACCGGTGTTCTGTAGCACTGTCGCAATTGCATCCGAATAGCTGGGCTTCCATCCGCTGCTTCGAGATGGTGTGCGAATACCTCGACCTGCCGATTTTTGTAGATGCGTTTCTTTTTCTTTTTACCCTTACGAATCCTTCCAAAGAGGGAAAAGCGAGAAAGGGGTTTATGTCCTTCCGGTCTGTCCAGGGTCGGAGGATCTTTGGCTTGTTCGAGGACTCTTATCACGGGTTCAAGGACAAGTACTTCAAGGTGCACCCAGTCAAAGGTCGCTATCCCTTCTGGTTGTCGTTGGAAGGGCAGCGCCTTATCCCGACATATTGGAGTTTCGGGGCGGGGTCCAATACCTTTATTAAGGTAACATACAAGGGGATGTCTTCTGTGGACAAAAAGATTACCGACGTGTTGTTGGCTGTATTTGGAAAAAATCACGTGAATTCCCACCTCCTTATGGGTGACCAGAAGGACGCTAGATATTATGTTTGTGAGTAGGTTTGCCTTGTGTCTCTTATGATATTATTGCTTCTGATTTGTTATGCGGATTTCACGATTAACCTATTTCATTATTTTGCTACAGTGGGAATGTCTGCCGAGGTGACTGGTCTCGAGAATTTATATAACACCTTTCTGGCCGACGACAGCGATGAGGAGACGGTCGACGGCAAGACGGCTGGCGGGGATCGGGGGGTCAATCCGAAAATATCGAGAATCTGGTGGTGCCTCCTCCTCGTGATGTCGAGATGTCGGCCCAAAGCGCTGATGGGGCGCGTGTTTCTCCCATTCCAGATGATGTCGTCGGGGGCTCGGTTTCCAATCCACACCTCGAGGAGGATGATGTGAAAGTTATCCACAATCCCAAGAGGAAGAAGTCGTCCTCCAGTCCTTAGGGGGCTCTCACCGTGATGGAGAGGAATTTTGACGCCGGGAACTTTATAGACTCTTAGTTGCTTCCCGGTACGAAGGATTATTTCCAGGGCTCGTATCTTCCCCGGCAGGTGAGGTGGATGTACCGTTCTCTCCTTCGCGGTGCCGCCATAGCCAGGAAGGCCGAGTTTGAGCTATCGGGGATGCAATCAATGCAGAGAAAGCTCGAGTCCTCTATTAAAGCCAACAATCAATTTAAGGCGCAAGTTGAAACACTTCAGGAGCAGGTGTCCAAGGTAGAGGAGAAGCTTAAAACTGCCAAGGAGAAGGCCAAACCTGCTGAAGAAAAGTTGAAGACTTCTGATGCGGCCGTTTCCTGGCTAACCGAGCGGGAATTGGCCCTTGAGAGTCAACTTAACGTAGCGCAGGGTCGAGTGGGTGCCTTGGAGAAGGAACGTAATGAGGCCATCTCGTTGGCTAAGGCTGCCCAAACCGAAGTTGAGGAACTTAAGAAAAAATACAAAGAGACCGTGAAACAGGATAAGAGCACTATCCTGATGACTGAAGAGGCCCTTAAAGCCCAAGTGAAGATCGTGGCCCCTAATTTCGACACGTCGGCAGTCGGGGTCTTTAAAACCATCAAGGACGGAAAGATCGTCGATATGCCGAAGAAGTGATCTCTGTACTTGTGAATTTTGTAATTTTGTTTTTGCGGGTCTCGTTGTGTAGTTTAATGAACTTTGTTGTTGTGCATGTTGGATCCTGTAACTTTGAACTGCTTTCGTAACCTCCTGGTCGGCTTATGGTTACTATTTTTCCCCGCTAACGTGGTTGTGCATTTTGGTTCTATTTTATTACCGTTTTGTTGGTAATTTGGCGAAGCCAAGTCATGGCTTCATTATCGATGCGGCCATTTGTTATGGCGTTGACTTAATTGGTTCCTGGGGTGATCAGTCCCGGGGTACCGTGTTGTTGCCTCGTTTAGCATATAAGAAATTTGTTGCCGTGGGATGTATAAGCGGGTAAAATAAATTTGAATAGGAGAAAAATTTGAACAAGAAAATATTAATTGGAAGTTGGGAAAATCTATGGCAATGATAAGTATTTAACACGTAAATTGTCTAATGATGAAGTGAAACTCGAGTCTTACTAAGCTTGCCAGGTCGCCTGCTCGGCATGTTTGGATTAGGAGTAAAACCTTCTCAGGTTACCCGTATTCCATGTTCTTGGGACTTCCTTACCATCGAGTCTTTCCAACTTGTAGGCGCCCTTACCAATCGCCTCTTTGACCATGTAGGGGCCCTCCCAGTGCATGTTGGATCCTGTAACTTTGAACTGCTTTAGTAGCCGCCTGGTCGGCTTATGGTTACTATTTTTCCCTGCTAACTTGGTAGTGCATTTTGGTTCTATTTTATTACCATTTTGTTGGTAATTTGGTGAAGCCAAGTCTTGGCTTCATTGTCGCTGCAGCCGTTTGTTATGGCGTTGACTTAACTGGTTCCCGGGGTGATCAGTCCCGGGGTACCGTGTTGTTGCCTTGTTTAGCATATAAGAAATTTGTTGCCATGGGATGTATAAACGGGTAAAAATAAATTTGAACAGGAGAAAATTTTGAACAAGAGAATATTAATCGGCAGTTGGGAAAATCTATGGCAATGATAAGTATTTAACACGAAAATTGTCTAATGATGAAGTGAAACTCGAGTCTTACTAAGCTTGCCAGGTCGCCTGCTCGGCATGTTTGGACTAGGAGTAAAACCTTCTCAGGTTACCCGCATTCCATGTTCTTGGGACTTCCTTGCCATCAAGCCTTTCCAACTTGTAGGCGCCCTTACCAATCGCCTCTTTGACCCTGTAGAGGCCTTCCCAGTTAGCCGCCAGCTTACTGAAGAGAGAACTTTTGCGTGGTCTAGAATTCAAAATAAATTCCCGTTGCAAGTATAGCTTCTAAACCAACAAGAGTCCTTTCTTACAAATATTTTGGTTGTCACAAGTAACAAACCCAATAAAATTTATAAACCGAAGTATTTAAACCTCCAGGGAGGTATGTTCTTATTATTGATTATGAGTCTTGTAAATTGGGGGTCTTGAAAGTAAGGAACAAGTATGTTAAATGATAAGAAAAATAAAATAGTAATAATAAGATAAACTCTTGGCAAGGTATTAGAATTGGAATTCCTATCCTAATTACCCTTATCAAGTGTGATGAGAATTGGGTTTTAATCCCACTTAGTTATCCTTTATTAAACAAAGAAAGGTCAAGTGGACTAATTAGCTTGATCCTCAAGTCCTAGTCAATCCCTGTAGGAGGACTAGCTTTAGAGCGATCTAGATCAATTAAAATCTGCCCATTTCAATCACTGCTGAGTTTGACAACTCAAGTGTTACCAATTACCTATCCAAAGCCAAGAGGGGGAAAAATCTAAATTATTTATATAAATAAAAGAAAACAATCATGAGTTTGAAATACCTCAATTTATATCAAATAAAGAAAATCATAACATGAATGGTCATTAAACAAATAAAAGAGAAAATAAATAAATAAGAACATTGAACCTAAGATGAAGAAGTTAAAAATATTCCTAAGTTCTAAAAATCCTAATCCTAAATCCTAAGAGAGAGGAGAGAGACTCTCTCTCTAAAAACTACATCTAAAATTATGAAAAGTGAATTCTGATCTGATCTGAAGTGATGTCCTAAGTCTCTGCATGTTCCCTGACTTTAATCTGTGTTTCTGGGCCGAAAACTGGGTTGAAATGCGGCCAAGAATCTCTGCTAGCGACTTTTATAATTCTGCAGATCGCACACATCACGCAGTCGCGTCGTCCACGCGATCGCGTCACTCAGCATTTTTCGTACCACGCGTGCGCGTCGTCCACGCATTCGCGTCATTCGTGCAGCTTCCAATCCGCGCGGTCGCGTTAGGCACGCGAACACGTCACTCTGATTTCTTCCATTTCGCGCGGTCGCGTGAGCCATGCGACCGCGTGACTTCTCGCTGGTCATTTCCTCAATTCCTTGTGTTCCTTCCATTTTTGCACACTTCCTCTTCATTCCTTATGCCATTCCTGCCCTATGAAGCCTGAAACACTTAACACACAGATCAAGGCATCGAACGGTAATAAGAGAGGATTAAGATTAGCTAAATTAAGACCAAAGAAGCATGTTTTCAATCATAGAACTAAACTAGGAAGGAATTGTAAAATCATGCAAATCATATGAATAAGTGGGTGAAAATCTTGATAAAATCACTCAATTAAATACAATATAAACCATAAAATAGTGGTTTATCAACCTCCCCACACTTAATCATTAGCATGTCCTCATGCTAAGCTCAAGGAGACAAAATAAATGAGTAGGGAAAAGCAAGACTCATGCAATGCAACCTATGAATGTGAATGCAACTATATGCTAAAATGATTCTACCTACTTGGTTAAAAATAAATAAGTTCTCCAAGACAAACATAAACCAAATTCCACTAAGTCAAATCGTATAATAAAAAGCAAGTAAACTTGTAAGAAGATATCTCATGAAAGCAGGGGACATAGAATCAAGTTTTGAACCCTCACTGGTAGTGTATGTGCACTCTAATATCTCTAATGTATAGGGTAATTCACTCTACTCTCCTCTAATCATGCTTTCTAAACTTTGTTCTTCATCTAACCAATCAACAAATATTTAATGTACCAATGCAAACATCATAAGGTCTTTTCAAAGTTGTAATGGGGCCAAGGCAAAGGTGAGGATATATGTATGGTTAAGTGAGCTATAAATTGAATCTTTGAGTAACCTGAGCTATCACCTAACATACATACATTCTATATAACTTATAAAATCATGCCTAGCTACCCATAATTTCCACTTTTGTATCACATACTCATGTATCAACTTTTCTTTTAATTGTGTTACATATGCATTGATCTTTTATTAACTTAACATTGGGGTAATTTTGTCCCCTTATTTATTTATTTATATATATATATATATATATATATATATATATATATATATATATATATTCTTTTTTTATAGAGACATGAAAACTAAAATAACATATCAATGCATATGAAATTTTTAATTTTCTGTTTTACATGAGTAGATACCCAAATTTCCCAATATTCAAAATTAGAAACATGATACATTCCTTTATTAACCCATGTTCCCACAGTTTCCCCACACTTAGTAGATGCACAACCTCTATCTTAAGCTAACCAAAGATTCAATTGGGATATTTAATTTGTTTTTCTGCTTAAGGCTAGTGATGTAGTTATAGAACAGAAGGGATTAAAAAGCTCAAAGTGGCTAGCAAGGGTGACATAAAAGGGTAGGCTTATTTGGGATAAGTGAGTTAATAGTCAAATATGGCCTCAATCATATGCAAGCATGTAAATACACTAAATAATGGACATATAGACTGAAACAAAGTAAAGATTACAATCATAGAGAAGAAAACACACAAGAAAAAAATAGTTATGGTTAAATAATGTAACCATGCAATTAAGCTCAAAATTTTACGGGTTGTGTATTCTTTAGCTCAAAAACCATGTTCCAATTTACAATCTTCAAACAAATTTAACATATAGAAAATTTTATTTTAATTTTTTAATTTAAATTAGTGAAAATTTTCAAAAATAGGGTCTTAAAAAGAAACTTATTATTTTTCAACCAAGTAGTACTTAAATGCAAATAGTCAACTACACATGCAATCTATTATGCAATGCAACAATGAACAAACAAAGAAAATAGAATATTGGTATTGAGAAGAGAATAACTAACCCATGGAGATCGATATCGACCTCCCCACACTTAAAGATTGCACCGTCCTCGGTGCATGCTAAGATGTACAGGTGGATGGGTGGCTCCAACTGATGCCTTTCTCTATAGGTTGTGCAGATTGACTTGCCTGCCTCCCCAGTTAGAAGCTTTCCCTTTCCCTTCTCGGTGGCCATCCTGAAAGAAGGGAAAAAGAAGGAAAGTAACTCAGAAATAAAGATAAGAACATAAAGAAAATATGGGTGTTAATGTCAATTAATAAAGGTCTCAATTACATGGTAGCTACAACATGCAAATGAGAAAACAGTGAAAGCAAATAGCATATCAATAGTGCAAAAAGTGCAACAATAGGGGAGAGAGTTAGTAAATAATGAAAGACAATATAAATTCAAGTCAATGCAAAAGGAATGCAGGGATCATAAAAGATTGACATTGACAGAAAAAATAATATCACCCAACATTGTAAAACAAGTCACTAAGCACCAAAATAATACTAGAAAAGATACAACAACTGAAAAAGAAAATTTAACACCAATAAAAATATGCATGAATGCAATGAATGAAAGTATGCAAATAAATTAAGAAAAATAAAATGAGAGTGAATAAGGATGAGAAGTTAAAGAGATAAAGAAAAAGAAATGAAGGAAGAAGGAAGAAAGAATTAAGAAGGGGAAAGAAAAGATTGAGATTTGAGGAAGAAAAGATAAGATATTTGGCTGATCTGGATAAACTGTACGGCGCAGGCAACGCGAACGCGTGAGTGACGCGCTCACATGGTGTGCGGTAAGTTCAGGTGACGCGGACGCATGGGTCACGCGATCGCATGACCTGATATGTGCTATTGGCGCGAGTGCAGCCTCGCGCCCGCACAACTCTCTGTTTTACATGCATATTGCCAAAATTTAGGGTGACGCGATCGCGTGGTGGACGCGATCGCGTGGATGGCCTTGTTTAAAGAACGACGCGGACACGTAGGGCACACGTTCGTGTGGTAAGGCTTGTGCTACTAGCATGAGTCCAGCCCAATTCCAGCTCAACATTCGGCCATACACCCTTATACGTCGATTTACAGGGCACGCGTTCGCGTAGGTGACGCGGACGCGTGGGAGGCATTTTTCCCACATGACGCGGACGCGTTAGCGACACGGTCGCATGGGTCAAATTGTGCCAAAGGCACGCCTCCAGCCACACTTTCGCGTGACTCTCTGTTCCTTTCTTCTCGTTTCTAAGGCACCTACGATGCGGACGCGTCATTGACGCTGTCGCGTCGCGTGCTCTTTTTTTTTATAATAATGCAGTATGCAAAATACAATGTTAACATGAATGTTATGCAAAATTCCAGGTTCAATTAAAACTCAAAAACAAACAAAATAGACTAGAATTAAAATTGAAGAGGGACGATCATACCATGGTGGGTTATCTTCCACCTAGCACTTTTAGTTAAAGTCCTTAAGTTGGACATTTGAGGAGCTTCCTGTTATGGTGGCTTGTGCTTGTATTCATCCAAAAACCTCCACCAGTGTTTGGAATTCCAACAGCCTCTGGGGTCCCAAACAAGGCATGTAAAGCCCTTGAGCAGTTTCAAACAGGTTTTCAGGCTTCCGGAGTGTTGAATGTCAAAGCAGATTCTAGGATCCCAAATCTTGCTTTTGCACCCGTCTTCTTGTTGAGCAATATTGTTCCATCTGGGTAGCAAGCAATCTGAATTCTCACTAAAGCGGCCAAACAACATCCTAGACCCATTCAGTTGAGCTCTACACCAACCTTTGCATTTAAACTTAAAGCTTCCAACCATAATGAACCTTGCAGGACAATTCTTACCACTGACCATCTTCCACTTACTCTTAATACCACAAAGAGCTCTAAGTTGACCATCCGTCTCCAGTAGCCCATATTCAAGTGGAATTAGAAAGCTAAGGGATATGAATTTTACCCACTTGAATGTTGTGAAGGATGATGGCAACTTAGGGGGAGGGGTTTCTAATGAACTTGCAAGCTCCACTCCTTTGTGTTCTTCTTTGATAACTACCATCTCTTTGCAATCTTCTTCCATATCAACCTCTTTCTCTTGATAGATTTCTTCCAATTCAATCTCTTCTTCATTGTTCACCAAGGGCATGGAAGGTTGTGCTTCTTCTTCTTTCTTCCCCATGTCAAGTCCAATGGGAGAGGATTCAAATATAGATAAGAATTCATTAATGATTGAAACCATCTCTTGATCATCCCCTTTAAAGTCTTCAACCATGATATGCTTTGGAGGTTGTACACCCTCCTCAACATCAATTGCAAACGTCTTAGAAGGAGGCTCTATGACTTGAGTTTCCCATGGAGGTTCTACATCTCCTAAGTCTTCAACCACTTCTTCCTCTTCAATGGCAGGCGTAGCTTCTTCTAATTGTTTCAATACCAAATTGTGCTGCTCATTGTCCATCGGAGTGTCTAACTTCTCCTTCCTACCACGTTCTTCAGTAGATTCTCCAGAGGAAGCCATGGGGGTTCCTTGAATGTCCGAATGTCGGGAAGGTAATTAATTTATCGCTTGATCCAGTTGGCGAAGGGTTGCATGAAATTTGTCCACTGTTTCGTGAGACGATCCTTTGATTCTTGTTGTGCTCGGCTATCATAAGTAGAATCATAGTGCTCTTGGATTGATGGATATGGAGATCGTGTATATTGAGGTGGTGGTTCTTGGGAGTAATTGGGGTGGAATTAGGGTGGTTCTATATATGGTTCATACGGTGCATAGGGTGGTTGGTATGGTAAATTTGGGTTGGGGTCATATGGAGGTGAATGGCAGAAAGGGAGTTGTGAGTATGGTGGTCCAAAATCATGTTGAGGAGGGGGTTCATAGGCATATGGTGGTCGTTGTTGATAATCAAAAGAGTGCTCACCATAGCCATTACCTTGATATGCATCACAGAATGGTTGTTGATAGTCCATTGGAGGTGGTTATTGCCATGAGGGTTGATAAAATCCTTGTGGCTCCTCCCATCTTTGATTGTTCCAACCATGGTGTATATTGTCATTATAATCTCCTCTTCCTACAACATAATTATAACCAGACTCATAGCCAAAGGGGTGAGAGTTCATAGTAGTGAGAGAAAATAAAAACAAAAATTAAAAAAAAGAAAATATTTCTAAAAAGATATGATTTTTGAAAAAAAAAGATAAGATTTTGAAAAAGATATGATTTTTTTGAAAAAAAAAATTGAATTTTGAAAAATAAGATAAGATAAGATAAAATTTTAAAATCTGAAAATCTTTTTTTGAAAAATATTTACAATAACCAATAACAAGGCACACGTTTGCAATTCTCCGGCAACGGCGCCATTTTGAAGAGAGAACTTTTGCGTGGTCTAAAATTCAAAATAAATTCCCGTTGCAAGTATAGCTTCTAAACCAACAAGAGTCTTTTCTTACAAACGTTTTGGTTGTCACAAGTAACAAACCCAATAAAATTTATAAACCAAAGTATTTAAACCTCGGGTTGTCTTCCCAAGGAATTGCAGGGAGGTATGTTCTTATTATTGGTTATGAGTCTTGTAAATTGGGGGTCTTGAAAGTAAGGAACAAGTATGTTAAATGATAAGAAAAATAAAATAGTAATAATAAGATAAACTTTTGGCAAGGTATTAGAATTGGAATTCCTATCCTAATTACCCTTCTCAGGTGCGATGAAAATTGGGTTTTAATCCCACTTAGTTATCCTTTATTAAACAAAGGAAGGTCAAGTGGACTAATTAGCTTGATCCTCAAGTCCTAGTCAATCCCTGTGGGAGGACTAGCTTTAGAGCGATCTAGATCAATTAGAATCTGCCCATTTCAATCACTGCTGAGTTTGACAACTCAAGTGTTACCAATTACCTAACCAAAGCCAAGAGGGGAAAAATCTAAATTATTTATATAAATAAAAGAAAACAATCATGAGTCTGAAATACCTCAATTTATATCAAATAAAGAAAATCATAACATGAATGGTCATTAAACAAATAAAAGAGAAAATAAATAAATAAGAACATTGAACCTGAGATGAAGAAGATAAAAATATTCCTAAGTTTTAAAAATCCTAATCCTAAATCCTAAGAGAGAGGAGAGAGCTTCTCTCTCTAAAAACTACATCTAAAATTATGAAAAGTGAATTCTGATCTGATCTGAAGTGATGTCCTGAGTCTTTGCATGTTCCCTGACTTTAATCTGTGTTTCTGGGCCAAAAATTGGGTTGAAATGCGGCCCAAAATCTCTGCCAGCGACTTTTATAATTCTGCAGATCGCGCACGTCACGCGGTCGCGTCGTCCACGCGATCACGTCACTCAGCATTTTTCGTACCACCCGTGCACGTCGTCCACGCATTCGCGTCGTTCGTGCAGCTTCCAATCCGCGCGGTCGCATCAGGCACGCGAACGCGTCACCCTGATTTCTTCCATTTTGCGTGGTCGCGTGAGCCATGCGACCGCGTGACTTCTCACTGGTCATTTCCTCAATTCCTTGTGTTCTTTCCATTTTTGCACACTTCCTCTTTGTTCCTTACGCCATTCCTGCCCTATGAAGCCTGAAACACTTAAAACACAGATCAAGGCATTGAACGATAATAAGAGAGGATTAAGATTAGCTAAATTAAGACCAAAGAAGCATGTTTTCAATCATAGAACTAAACTAGGAAGGAATTGTAAAATCATGCAAATCATATGAATAAGTGGGTGAAAAGCTTGATAAAACCACTCAATTAAATACAAAACCATAAAATAGTGGTTTATCACTTACCTTTCCCATGAGTTGGCATCCCGATGTCGTTGCGTCGCAAGACCAGGTCATTTTGTTTTAATTCTCTTCTGAGCACTTTGGCGTTGTAGCGCAGGGCCATTCTTTACTTCAGTGCTGCTTCCGACAATTGGGCCATTTCTCTAGCCTCGTCTACCAGGTCTTTCTCTGCAGCTTCCTCTACTCCACCCAAAAGCAATCGTGGACTCAGCTTGCCGACTTCCACGGGTATCATAGCATCCACCCCATATGTCAGACAGAATGGGGTTTCCTTTGTGGACGATTGCACGGTTGTGCGGTAGGACCAGAGGACGGAGGCGAGTTCGTCAGCCCATGCTCCCTTTTTCTTATCAAGCCACTTTTTGAGGCCTAGCAAGATGACCTTATTCGCGGCCTCGACTTGGCCATTCGTTTGGGGGTGTTCCACAGATGAAAATTTTTGCTTTATACCCAAACCAGCAAGGAACTCTACGAACTTTTTATCAGTGAACTGCGTCCCATTATCAGAGATGACGACCTCAGGGATGCCGAATCGAGTTATCACTTGTTTTTACATGAACTTTCGACTATTGGATGAGGATATGCTGGCCAGTGGCTCGGCCTTTATCCACTTGGTATAGTAGTCGACGGCAACTATGAGGTATTTGACCTGCCCTGGACCTACCGGGAAGGGTCCAAGGAGGTCGACTCCCCAATGCGAGAAGGGTCGGGAAGACGTCAATATACTGAGCTCGGTTGCCGGGGCCTTGTGGAAATTGGCGTTCTCCTGGCACTTGATGCATTTCCTTATGAATTCTTGGGAGTCTCTCATCATCGATGACCAGTAATAACCAGCTCTAATGAGCTTTTTTGCTAGGGCTTTGCCCCTGATGTGGTGACCGCAGTACCCCTCATGGACCTCTCTGAGCACATAATCCGTTTGGTCGGGGTGTAGGCATTTCAGCAAGGATTGGCTAAGTCCCTTTTTAAACAACTGACTTGTATGATCGCATACTTGGCCGCCTCCCTTCTCAACGCTCTGGCCGTCTTCTCGTTGTCGGGGAGTTTGCCGCTTTCCAAGAAATCGGTAATCGGGTCCATCCAGAGGGATCTATCTTTGTCATGTGGAGGGTGACTGCTGGTTCTTTTATCATACCTTGAATGAGAGACTGGTTGCCAGCTCCTGGTTTTGTGCTTGCTAGCTTGGATAGGAGGTCCGCCCGTGTGTTCCTTTCCCTCGGAACGTGCTGGATCGTGACCTCCTCGAATTGTTTACTCAACTCTTTGACCTTTTCCAGGTACTTCTGTAATAGTGAGTCTCTGGCTTGGTAGCTCCCATTTACTTGAGAGGTAACGACCTGCCAATCACTGCACACTTCTAGCCTCGTGGCTCCAACTTCTCTAGCTAGGATTAAGCCGCCCAAGAGGGCATCGTATTCTGCTTGGTTGTTTGACACCGGGAACTCAAACTTGATTGATTGTTCATATACGACCCCAGCGGGGCTTTCCAGGATGATCCCGGCACCTCCAGACATTTGGTTGGAGGCCCCGTCTACGTGGAGCCTCCACCGTATGCTTGTTTCCTTGGTCGGGTCTCCCGTTACCTCTACCAAGAAATCGGCCATTGCCTGTGCCTTAATCGCATGCCTGGGCTCATACCTCAAGTCATACTAGGATAGCTCGATAGCCCAAGTCATCATTCTTCCCGCTAAGTCAGGTTTCTGGAGTACCTGGTAGATTCCCTGGTCTGTTCTCACGACCACTTGATGACCTTGGAAGTATTGTCATAATCTGCGGGAAGAGGTTAGGAGTGCCAGTACCAACTTCAGTTTGCTGTATCTAAGTTCGGCTCCTTGGAGTGCTTTGCTCACAAAGTAGATTGGTTGTTGGGTCTTCCCTTCCTCTCGCACCAAAACCGCGGCCATCGTTTCATCTGTTATGGCCAAGTACAGGTATATTGGTTCTCCGACCTTAGGCTTCCCGAGAACTGGTGGTGCTGCAAGAATCTCTTTGAAATGCTTGAACGCTTCTTCACATGCCAAGATCCACTCGAATGCTATCCCCTTCTTCATCAAGTTGAAAAATGGCAGTGCTTTTGCAGCCGACGCACCGAGGAAATGGGACAGTGCGGTGAGCCTTCCTGACAACCTCTGAACATCCTTGATGCAGCCTGGGCTCTTCATTTGGAGTATCGCTTGACACTTTTCGGGGTTGGCCTCCTCCCCTCTCTAGATTATCATAAACCCAGAAACTTCCCAGCTTCCATGGCAAAGGCACACTTAAGCGGGTTAAGCCTCATACCGTGTTGACGGAGGGAAGCAATCCTGCGTCTTATGTCCATAGCCCTTATGATAATCACAATAGAGGCTCTTGTTCCCCCTGATTCGGTCCTCTAGAGGTTGGGGCTTCGACAAGATTCCCTTCTCGACTATCTGCTGATAAACTTCTATGATGGGACGGTGAGAGGGGTGTAATTGGTGAACTTTTCGACTTGAGTAAACGGCTTGGATGTTTTGCCCGGACCGCCGTCTCTGGCATGCTCCTTCTGTCTTTCTCCGCCACGGTGCTGCCAAGGTTGATTGTAGGAGGGTTGCCGCTTGTTGGCAGCTACGACTTGACTGACTTCTTCATCGTTGATATATTCTCTGGCTACGCTTTGGATCTCCTGCATCATCCACACCGGCTTCAAGGTGAGATGCTTCTTGAAATCCTCATTCAGGAGTCTGTTCGTCAAACACAAACTGGCCACCGAATCGGTTAGGCCGTCAATCTCCAAACACTCATCGTTGAAATGGTCCCAATATTTTCTGGTCGGCTCGCCGGGCCTTTGTGTCACCCCGAGTAAGTTGATCGGGTGTTTCGCCTTTGCAATTTGGGTAGTAAATTAGGCTAAGAAAGCATAGCTAATGTCTGAAAACCTGGCGATAGAACCTTGCGGGAGGCTATTAAACCACAGTATTGCAGGTCCCGCCAAGGTGACCGGGAAAGCGCGACACCTGACTTCGTCGCCTACCCCCTCCAAATTCATTCTGGCCTCGAAGGCCGTTAGATGCTCCTGTGGGTCTTGCATTCCATCATACCTCATATCCGTCGGCTTATCAAAGTGCTTTGGTAGCAGGACCTCGAGGATGGAATGGTGGAAGGGGGTTGCTCCCATGATCACGAGTCGTTGTGTTCTCCTCGTTCTTTCTCTGTCGTCTTCCCGATCTCGCCCAGCGGCGCGAGTCCCTCTAGATCGGGTGTAGATCAAAGTGTCGTGCCATCTTTTGGGGCGTTCCCGGTCTACCCGGCTATTTTTAGATTCAGATCTCGGGGTGGGTATGCGCTGGGAGCGACTTCTGTGAGAAGTTCTTCCCCGGCTATCGGGAGACGGGGAATAGCTGGGATCGGAAGTTTGTTGATGGTGCTCCTGATATGCTAGTTGGCACTCCAGGTTCTGCACCCTATGGCGCAGTTCCTGCATTATCCTAGCGCTATCACTGCCAGTTCCCCAGAAGGGGCGTCTCTCTTGGGATCGTGAAGATGGCTCGGATCGTCGAGGAGGGGACCTCGTGCGTCCCCAAGAGGAAGCCACGAAGGCTGCCCCCCTCGGATTGGCCCTACCGCCTGGGTCTGCAGCACCTGGTACAACGTCCATTTAGGTGGTCCCCACAGATGGTGCCAATGTTCGGTAGGTCGGGTACCGGTCAGTTCGGAGGGATTCTCGTGTTGATAAGGTGGGGTCCGGCTTGGTTCTGGGTTGCGGGGCTGAATATGGAGTAGCCGACGTCTCAAGTTCTTCGCGTGGATGGGGTGTCACCTGCAAAGACACTCTGACGCTCTAGTCAGTCGTGGCGCATGCGAGAGATAGAGGTAAAGTGATATGTGTGACACATACCTTGGGGGAGGGGTAGGACCCTCCCTTTATATACCGTGTTAGAAGTGGGTCCCACAAGGGCAGACCCACCTTCCTTGAAGCTTCCCCATACAGCTGGAGTAGGGAGCTGTCAAGGACGCATGTCTGGGTCGGTGGTTGAGCGCCTCGCACCCAACCGTTCGGGTCGGGTGGCCTATGGGTCGGGTCGGCCCATGTGATGTTTGGGTCAGTAGTGCGGTATTTTATAATCCACAAACTAACCGGTAAGTACACCGGGTCGTACCAAGTAATACCTTACGTGAGTAAGGGTCGATCCCACGAGGATTGATGGATTAAGCAACAGTTATTGAGTGATAAGCTTAGTTAGGCAAGCAGAAAAGGGTTTTGAGATATTCAAAAGGTTTAAATTCAAACTCAGAATATAAAAAAGATAGACAAATAAATAAGTTGGAAATAAAATATGGAGAAAACTGTTAAGGTTTCAGAGTTATCTATTTTTCCGGATTAACTTTTCTTACTAACTATTTTAATCATGTAGGATTTAATTTGTGGCAAACTATATGTGGTTAGACCCTAATTCCTTAGACCTTTCTAGCCTCCTCTAAAATTCATTAACTACCAATTTCTTGGTCAATTAATTCCAATTAGAAGGTAAAGTTCAAATTCCAGTTTATATGCCACAAAAATTCTAATTATCCAAAAATAAGAGGATTATATGTCACGTATCCTGTTAAATCTAAATAATTAAAATTTAGGAGAAATTATTTTCAAGCTATTGTTCAAGTAAAGAACTTTTCCAAGTTTTACAAGAACTCAAATAGAAAGAGGGTCATACTTCCGTTCCACCCAAATTCATAAGATAAAGAGCGAAAACACTTCTTAAATTATAAATCCACACATGAATTAAAATAGAAAAAGCAATAAAATTAATCCATACAAATAGACAGAGCTCCTAACCTTAACAATGGAGGATTAGTTGCTCATGGAATACGGAATGTAAATTTGTATAGCATTCCCTAACGGAATCCCCCTTATGGAATCTCCTAACGGAAGAGAAGTCTCTCCTTTTTATAACTAATCCTAATTAATTTAAAATATAATATCTAAAATTAAGATAATATATTTTCCTATTTTCAAATTCAAATTTGAATTTAAATCAAAATTAATTATAACAATTAGCAAGTCTTCAATTGATGGATGGGGACCACTTGATTCCTTGACTCTGCAGCCTCTGATCTGTACTTTCTGGGCTGGAAACTAGGTCAAAACAGCCCAGAAATCGCCCCCGGCGTTTTCCTGCATTTTCTGCACGTGGCACATATCACGCGTACGCGTTGATGGTCTTTTTCCCGAGTCACGCGCATGCGTCACTGTGCAAATCTTCAAATCACGCGTACGCGTCAGTCACGTGTACGCGTCGCTCCTCGCTGCCATCTCTTTTGATTCTTGTGCTGCAAAAACTCCATTAAATTCCGGCGAATGCTATCTAAAATAAACAAAATTACAAAAGGCTCAAAGTAGCATCCATATTGGCTAAAAGATAATTAATTCTTTATTAAACTCAACAAATTAGATGCAAATTCACTAGAAAAAGATAGAAAAGATCAGTTAGGTCGTAACATTATATAAATATGAGCTTCCTAATACATCATTTGTTATTTTTTATTAATAATATTCGCTTATAGTAATTTTATTTCATATTATTTTATTAGCTACACAAATTTTCTAATATAGAATATTTTAATTAAATTTTTTTATTGACCAAATTAATTCATTTTTAATTTTTTAATTATCAAATTAGTTTAATTTTTTTAGGAACAACAATATAAATAAAATTAAGCAATGTATATTAAATTTTTTAATGAAATAAACAAAATTAATTTTTATTAAAAATTAAATTCATACGTCTTTAAACAAAGAGATTATGAATCTCTTGATTTGAATATAAATTATAAATCTCTTAATTCGGTGGATTTTTAAATATAAAAAATATATAAATAAATAAAATAAACAAATAAAAGTAATCTATGAATAAATAAAAATATAGATAACCTTACTAAAATTAAGTATGAAAGAACGTATAATAATGAAATAAAATTCATATATCTTTAAATGAAAAGACTGAAAATAAATAGTTTGTAATTAAAAAGAAAGAGAAAGAGTATTTTTATTGTGCATAGATAATCTAAAAAATTAACAATATGAATTGAGTAAAAAAAATTTATAGATGTAACAAATAAAAAAGTTTAATTTAAAAATTAAAACTTTCAAGAAGTCTCTTAATTAAAGATTCATGTTAGAATTTTAAATTTTAAAATTTTAAATAGAGTTCCCTAGTTACGAAATAGAAATTAGAATTAGAATTTGAACACTACAAAAAAAACGTTGAGTACCGTTAAATTTATTGTTAAAAAACGAATATAATCCGACGGTAATTACCATCAGAAATTGCGACAGATTATTGACTTGAAAAACCACTTGATTAATCTGATGGTATTGTTGGCACCAAAAATATTGTTTCGCCCACTGTTACCGTTGGATTTTGCCGACGGTTTATTCGACTGTAATCTCAATTTTTTATTTTTTTAAATTTGAAATAAATGGCCAAATTTAAAATTTTTTACACAATTAGTGGTTCATTCATAAATAATCAAAAACTGTTATTTAATTACAATAACTAATACAATGTTCAAATGTATTAGAAGTCAACTACATCAAATATGTACAATGAAACGGAAAATAAATAATTACAAATCTAGGTAGTCGTCGTCGTTGGCGGCGTAGAAGGCGGTGATGTCTGCCGCCCATCACCAGGACCACTGCCACCTGTAGTAGGATCGCTGCCACCAGCAAGTAGGTTGATGCCAGCGGCGCGCATCTGGGCCTGGTACACCTCTATCTGAGCCTTTATACATTACATCCGCCCTACTGACTCCCGGAACTCCAGCCTGAGCTCATCAGTAGACGTCACGCGGGTGAGGATCTCCAAATACCTCTCCCGATAATTGTTAAGCTCCTGAGTCTGCTGCTGAAGGCTGCGTTTGAGCTTTTGCACCTGCAGCCTCAAACCCACGCCTTCCTCGGGCTCGACGGCTGGCGGAACCTGACGACGACCTCAATGTGGATGTGCGGAGGCTGCTGGCAAAAAAATGACCTGATCCCGTATACATGGTGCTTGTACAGCGCTGAGGCAACTGCATTGAGATCGACAGTTGCCGCTACAAATCCATTGGCCGCGTCTTCCCTAGGGTGTTCGCGGTGCGGTTTGGTTCGGTTTTGTAGAGAAAAGTCATCCGATCCAATCGTTTAATTAAACTGCGGTTCGGTTTGGTTCGATTTTTTTCTTAAGACCATCCAAACCAAACCAAACCTATTAAAATCGGTTTGGTTTGGTTCGGTTTGTTCAGTTTTTTCAATCAACTCAAAGAAAATCCTGCCATACCATTTCACAAAATTATAACATTAAAATCATCTAACACAAATACGCAATAACTAACAAAAGTATTGATTCAATGAAATTCAACGACAAAAGAAATTAAAATAAATGAAACTCATAATCACAATTTCACAAACATGTCAAGGAATTCCTAAATGTAGTAAAACAAATGAACTAACTCTATTAAATGACACAAAATAACACATCTAAAGGTATATTACAAATAATAAAATTCTTCCTTTCTATTTTTAAAACCATTATATCAATCTATTTAGAATGTTGAAGACATCTTTCATAGTACAAAGAACTTCATAACTTGCAATTGAAATACACTTTCTCACAAAAAAGGCAGGCAATACATAAATACATTGTGCCCACCTAGTTCTCTTGAAACTAAAAGCCGCAACCGAGACATGTGTATAAAGACCAATTACCTTAGACAATTGCACCTTCTGTTTATCAATTATATTGATTCCAAGCTCTCTTCTTATATCTTGCCAAAGACCAATACCAAATAATGAATAACAAATACTAGGAATCAACAACAATGAACAATGAACAACAATGAACAAATAATTAAAAAATAGAAGCAGAAACACAACAAAATAAAAAATTACTAGCATTCAGCAACAATGAACAATGAACATCAATCAGCAACAATGAACATCAATCAGCAACAATGAACAAATAGATTGAATAGAAATTGAATACAAATAAGTTACAAAATCAACTTAAAACAAGCAAAAATAAATTAAACCCAGCAGCTCAGAATCACAGAATCATAATTATTAATAAATTAAATCATAAAATCAACTCAAAATAAACAACTCAAATTAACAAAATCATTAAACAAGCACAATAATCATTAGTATTATTAACAAAATTTCAAAACAAGCAAAATAAGTGTAGAAAACCAAAAATCAATTTCAGAATCACAGAATCAGAATCACAGAATCAGAGAATCACAGAACTTGAACTAAGCAAAACAAGCAAATTTGAAACCAGCAAGTCAGAAGCACAAAATCGGAGTTATTAACAAGAAATTAACAAAACCCTAAACAAATCTAGCAACTCAGAATCATAGAAATTATAATTAACAAAATCAAACCCTAACTATTTGATAATTATAAACCCAATATGTCTAATTGCTTCAGATACATCGAAGGAGAGAAAATCAAACCTAAAGTCAAGTGGATGGGAAGGAGGAAGAGCACTGGAAGAAGACCAACCGGTGGCTGCTGTGTTGTGGGTGGCCAGGCCAGAAACGCAGCAGTACTGCTATGGGTGGCCTTAAATAGTGCTGCGGGTGGCCAGATCGGTCCTGTTGGTGCCGCTGGATGGTGCTGGACTGCTGGGTGGTGTAGTGTCTACGACCGCGAGGGTGGTGCTGGAAAGAAAAGTCCGATGGCCCTGGGAGAAAGGCTTCGACGGCGCTACGAGGTGGTGGGAGGAAGGGGTTCGCCGGCTGGGGAGGTGCTGCAAGAAGATGGGTTTGCCGCCGGCCTTGGGTTTCTTCGAGTGAGACTGAGAGTGAGTGCAGAGAGTGAAATTGAGAGAGTGAGAGTAGAGAGCGGCTAGGTTTACGTTTAGGGGGTGGGGGGTTAGGTTAGGTCACGTTATTTGGGGGTTGGGGGGTTTGGTTTTTAGGATTTTGTATAATATCGGTTCGATTTGGTTTTCATTGTCAGAACCGAAAACCGAACCAAACCGCAATAAAAATAGCAAAACATATTTTTTTCAGTTTTTTAGTTTTTGATTTATTCGGTTTTCGGTTTTTTTGGTTCGGTTGGTTGGTTTAGTTTAGTCCAGATCAGTTTTGAACACCCTAGTCTTCCCCACCTTGTTGAGACTGCTAACTCGCAGCCTCTAATCTCTGTGTGTAGAACTCCTGTGTAATTAACACAAGTTATTGTGATTAGTACACTGACAGTTACACAGTTAATCTCTAAGAATTTTATAGCAAGAGATAATCAGATGTATGTTTACTCACATAATGATCTTGAGATCACTGATCAGCAAATGTATCTTTGTTCTCCTTCAGCGTGTGGGTGTACTTAAATGTTTTCGCCAACATCACCTCGCGATCCAACGACTTCGACTACACATGTTGATTGAAACAATATGATTAGGATGCCTAGTATTGATATGCAGAAGAATATAACTAAGTTGTTAACAAAATTTAAAGTCACTTTACATACCAGCCTGGCCTTTATCTTCATGAAGGTCGTTAAGCTGCCAGTATACTTGGAAGACCTGTCTGAGGCCCTATTAGCTCTGTTAGGGATGGTTGTACATTAGCTTAATGACATTGGTCATCTCCTGAGTACAGGCATTGTTGTTTAGTGCAAACATAACAACAACCTACAAACAAAAACAACAACTAAATCAACCTAAATCCACTAAATAGGAATCATAATCAATGAAACTTAAAACAAGAACCAGACAACCATAAAAAGGAAATACATGTGACTGACGAACTGATTTCTATCGGTAAAGAATTTCATAGAAATATAATCACGTTGTAAGTATAGTTTCTAAATCAATAGAGAATCTTTTCGTACAAAAGTTTGGTTGTCACAAGTAACAAACCTAGTAAAATTTATAAACCGAAGTATTCAAACCTCGGGTCGTCTTCTCAAGAAATTGCAGGGAGGTGTGTTTTATTATTGGTTATGAAAAATAGTATTTTTGGGTTTTGAAAGGTTTGAACAAGAGAAATAAATTACAGGAATTAATAAATTAATAGCTAAGAAAACTCTTGGCAAGGTATGAAAATTAGAAGTCCTATCCTAGTTATCCTTATCAATTGTGATGAGAATTGCTCATTGCTCCCACTTGGTCAACCTCTAACTATGAAGGTATGTTAAATGGATAAATCAATTTGATTCCTCAAGTCCTAGTCAATTCCTAAGAAAAGACTAGAGTTAGGGGAATTCAAATCAATCAGCAAAGAATTCCAATTTTCAATCATCAGCTGAGTTTGATAACTCAAGTGTCACCAATTACTCAACCAAATCTAAGAGTGTAAAAAGCTAAATTAAAATCATAAATATGAAATACCTCAAATTGCAATAAATAGAAAATCGAATTAAACATGAGAATTCATAAACCAAATAGCAACATAAAGTAATCAACAAGGGAAAATAAATAAACTAAAGTACTAGAAGAATTAAAAGTAGAAGAGAAAACTAAATAAGAAAAGCTAATCCTAAAACCCTAAAACCTAAGAGAGAGGAGAGAGCCTCTCTCTCTCTCTAGAAACTGCATCTAATCCTAAAATTGTGAATAATGAATGTTGTGTATTTTGTTGAATGAATGGATGGATTCCCCTACTTTATAGCCTCTAATCTGTGTTTTCTGGGCTAAAAACTGGGTCAAAAACAGCCCAGAAATCGCAGCGATTTCTGTTAATTCTGCAGATCGCGCATGTCACGTGTACGCATCGTCCATGCGTGCGCGCCATTCAGCGTTTTTCTTGCCACGTGTACGCGTCGTCCACGCGTTCGCATCATTCGTGCAGATTTCAATCCACGCGTTCACGTCAGGCACGCGAACGCGTCACTGCGATTTTCTCCATTTCGCATGGTCGCGTGAGCCATGCGTCCGCGTCAGTGTTCGCTGGTCATCTCCTTGATTTCTTGTGTTCCTTCCATTTTTGCAAGCTTCCTCTCTATTCTGTAAGCCATTCCTGCCCTGTAATCTCTGAAACACTTAACACACGGATCACGACATCGAATGGTATAAAGGAGAATTAAAATACACAATAAAAAGATCTCTAGAAAGCAAGTTTTCAACCATAGATCAAGACTAGGAAGGAGTTGTAAAGCCATGCAAATCATATGAATAAGTGGGTAAAGACTTGATAAAAACCACTCAATTAAACACAAGGTAAACCATAAAATAGTGGTTTATCAGTGACTGGACATGATACTTACTCTGTGCCACCATCAGGCCAAATGCACAACCGTATGATAGGAGGTAGTGGAGGGGCATCAGTTGCTGCCTCACTTTCGTGCTAGACTCCAGGGCTGCGGCATCCGTCCTTGGAAATGGCATCGTCGTGGATGTGGGCTGCTGACCGGTAGAAGGCGGTGGCATCACCATAGGTGGAGGCATGTCATTTGGGTTAGGGACCATAATGAACGGCTGGTTCGCTAAATTTACAACCTATGGCGTCGCCGGCGTAGTCGGAATAGAGGGAGATGATTCAGAAGTCCCGGGGATTCTGGAAGAAATCTTTCCTCTACCCCGACCACGGCTACGACCATGACTAACAGCCTGATCTGCAGCACCTCTGACTGTCGCATGTCTGCAAATATCAAATTATCAAACCATCTCAGCAATAATTTCTCAACAAAATAGTCATCAACGCAACAATTAACACAATTAGACAACTCCAAACACTTCAACAATTCAAAACCTAATGTATTGAATCTAACCTAACTTAGTCAACCTAAATCCACTAAGATTAGAAAACTCACCCTGAACTAATTTTGAAACTGATTTAAAATTGAAATTGAAATTCTATTCAAACCTAAACTAAACTGAAATTAAATAATTAGAAAACAATCTTAGCAAAATAGTCATCAACGTAGGAAATAACAAAATTAGAAAATTTCAAACACTTCAATAATTCAAAACCTAATGTAATTGAAGCTAACCTAAATTAATCAACCTAAATCCACTAAGATTAGAAAACTAAATTGAACTAACTTTAAAATTGATTCAAAATTAAAATTGAATTTCTACTCAAACCTAAACTAAATTAACCTAAAATTAAAGAAATTAGAAAAGAGTTGCTCAAGAACCTGAAATGCAGAACCATGTATGATTAAATTGCATGGTGTTAATTAAAAGGTGGTGTTAAAAATTTAATTGAATGGTAAAACTAATAGTCAAAACTACAAAATGATGATTCGAAATAATGAGTTAACTAATCTACTGTGGATCCCACAAAATTGAGCATTAGATTACAGTGCTCAGCAGAATATCAGTCAATAAATCCTAAACAAATTCAAATTACAAACTCAAGAATCACAATAGCATACTTAATTACTGATGAGCGGATAATTTATACGCTTCTTGGCATTATTTTTATATAGTTTTTAGTATGATTTAGTTAGTTTTTAGTATATTTTTATTAGTTTTTAAGCAAAATTCACATTTCTAAACTTTAATATGAGTTTGTGTGTTTTTCTGTGATTTCAAGTATTTTCTGGCTGAAATTGAGGGACCTGAGCACAAATCTGATTCAGAGACTGAAAAAGGAATGCTGATGCTGTTGGATTCTGACCTCCCTACACTCGAAGTGGAGTTTCTGGAGCTACAAAACTCCAAATGGCGCGCTCTTAACTGCGTTAGAAAGAAGACATCCAGGGCTTTCTAGAAATATATAATAGTCTATACTTTTCTCGAGTTTTGACAATGCAAACTGGCGTTCAAACGCCCCTTCTCTGCCCTTTTCTGGCGTCAAAACACCAGAACTGGCATAAAAGTTGGAGTTAAACGCCCAAACTGGCACCAAAGCTGATGTTTTTAACTCCAAGTAAAGCCTCTACATGTTTAAAGCTCAATGCTCAGCTCAAGCACACACCAAGTGGGCCCGGAAGTAGATTTCTGCATCGTTTACCTATTTCTGTAAACCGTAGTAGCTAGTTTTATTATTGTATTTTCATCTTGGAATCTTTGGAACATTTTTCCTTAGACTTGTGGGCTTGCCTCTCGGCCATGCCTGGACCTTCATCACTTATGTATTTTTAACGGTGGAGTTTCTACACACCATAGATTAAGGTGTGGAGCTCTGCTGTTCCTTGAGTATTAATGCAATTACTATTATTTTCTATTCAATTCAAGCTTATTCTTGTTCTAAGATATTCACTTGCACTTCAACCTGATGAATGTGATGATCCGTGACACTCATCATCATTCTCACCTATGAACGCGTGTGGTGGACGAAAATTGTGATCACTATTCTTTGTACTTGTATGGATTTATTCAATAATTGTCTTTATTTGAATTCACAACTCCGTTCAACTAACCAGCAAGTGTACTGGGTCGTCCAAGTAATAAACCTTACGCGAGTAAGGGTCGATCCCACAGAGATTGTTGGTATGAAGCAAGCTATGGTCACCTTACAAATCTCAGTTAGGCAGATTAAAATGGTTTATGGGTTTTCGAAAATAGAAATAAGAAAATAAATAATAAAAGGGATAGAATACTTATGCAGATTCATTGGTGAGAATTTCAGATAAGCGAATGGAGATGCTGTATGGCTCAAGGACGCCTGCTCTCCTACTGCTTTTACTCAATCCTTCTTACTCCTTTCCATGGCAAGCTTTGTATAGGGGTTCACCATCAGCTGTGGCTACTTTCAATCCTCTCGGGAAAATGATCCTATGCGGCTGTCACTCGCACGGCTAATCGTCTGGAGGCATCACCCATGGTTGATGGCTACATCCCATCCTCGCAGTGAAAACTAATGCTCACGCACTCTGTCACGGTACGGCTAATCACTGGTTGGTTCCCGCTCCTACTGGAATAGAATCCCTTGATTCTTTTGCGTCTGTCACTAACGCCCAGCACTTGCAAGTTTGAAGCACGTCACAGTCATTCATTACCGGAATCCTACTCGGAATACCACAGACAAGGTTAGACTTTCCGGATTCCCAGGATCCTACTCGGAATACCACAGACAAGGTGAGACTTTCCGGATCCTCATAAATGCCGCCATCTATCTAGCTTATACCACGAAGATTCTGTTGGGGAATCTCAGAGATACACATTCAAGCTCTGTTGCATGTAGAACGGAAGTGGTTGTAAATCACGCGCGTTCATAAGTGAGAATGATAATGAGGGTTACTTATCATCACATTCATCATGCTCTTGGGTACGAATGAATATCTTGGAATAAGAATAAGAGAGATTTGAATAAAAGAAAATAGAACTTCATTAATACTTGAGGTACAGCAGAGCTCCACACCCTTAATTTATGGTGTGCAGAAACTCCACCGTTGAAAATACATAAGTGAAAGAGGTTCAGGCATGGCCGAATGGCCAGCCCCCCCTAACGTGATCAATGATCTCCTAAGATGAAGAATAAAACAAAACTGAGACCAAAGATGTCTAATACAATAGTAAATTATCCTATTTATACTAGACTAGCTACTAGGGTTTATATGAGTAAGTAAATGATGCATAAATTCACTTCCGGAGCCCACTTGGTGTATGCTTGGGCTGAGCTTGATCAATCCACGAGCTGAGGCTTTACTTGGAGTTGAACTCTGAGTTATGACGTGTTTTGAGCGTTCAACTCCGGATCATGACGTTTTTCTGGCGTTTAACTCCAGACAGCAGCATGAACTTGGCGTTCAACGCCAAGTTACGTCGTCATTATTCGAATAAAGTATGGACTATTATATATTGCTGGAAAGCTCTGGATGTCTACTTTCCAACGCCGTTGAGAGCGCGCCAATTGGAGTTCTGTAGCTCCAGAAAATCCATTTCTAGTGCAGGGAGGTCAGATTCCAACAGCATCAGCAGTCCTTTTGTCAGCCTTCTTCAGAGTTTTGCTCAAATCCCTCAATTTCAGTCAGAATTTACCTGAAATCACAGAAAAACACACAAACTCATAGTAAAGTCCAGAAATGTGAATTTAACATGAAAACTAATGAAAACATCCCTAAAAGTAGCTTAAACGCACTAAAAACTATATAAAAACAATGCCAAAAAGCGTATAAATTATCCGCTCATCATAACACCAAACTTAAATTGTTGCTTGTCCCCAAGCAACTGAAAATCAAATAGGATAAAAGAAGAGAATATACTATAAATTCCAGAATATCAATGAATATTAATTTAATTAGATGAGCGGGACTTGTAGCTTTTTGTTTCTGAACAGTTTTGGCATCTCACTTTTTCCCTTGAAGTTTAGAGTGATTGGCTTCTCTAGGAACTTAGAATTTCGGATAGTGTTATTGACTTTCCTAGTTAAGCATGTTGATTCTTGAACACAGCTACGTATGAGTCTTGGCTGTGGCCCTAAGCACTTTGTCTTCCAGTATTACCACCGGATACACAAATGCCACAGACACATGACTGGGTGAACCTTTTCAGATTGTGACTCAGCTTTGCTAGAGTCCCCAGTTAGTGGTGTCCAGAGCTCTTAAGGACACTCTTTTGGATCACGACTTTAACCACTCAGTCTCAAGCTTTTCACTTGGACCTTCATGACACAAGCACATGGTTAGGGACAGCTTGATTTAGCCGCTTAGGTCTGGATTTAACTTCCTTGGGCCCTCCTATCCATTGATGCTCAAAGCCTTGGATCCTTGCTACCCTTGCCTTTTGGTTTTAAGGGCTATTGGCTTTTTCTGCTTGCTTTTTCTTTCTATTTTTTCGCCATTTTTTTTTTCGCACAAGCTTTTGCTTTTCACTGCTTTTTCTTGCTTCAAGAATCAATTCATGAATTTTTCAGTTCATCAATAACATTTCTCTTTGTTCATCATTCTTTCAAGAGCCAACAATTTTAACACTCATAAACAACAAGATCAAAAATATGCACTGTTCAAGCATTCATTCAGAAACCAAAAAGTATTGCCACCACATCAATATAATTAAATTAAATTCAATAATAAATTCGAAATTCATGTACTTCTTGTTCTTTTGAATTCAAACATTTTTCATTTAAGAGAGGTGAAGGATTAATGGATTTTATTCATAGCTTTAAGGCATGGTTACATACTAATGATCATGAAATAAAGACACAAAACATAGATAAACACCATACTAAAAACCGAAAACAGAAAGAAATAAAGAACAAGGAATGAATCCACCTCTTAGTGGCGTCTTCTTCTTGAAGAACCAACAATGTCCTTGAGCTCTTCTATGTCCCTTCCTTGCCTTTGTTGCTCCTCCCTCATTGCTCTTTGATCTTCTCTTATTTCTTGGAGAATGATGGAGTGCTCATGATGTTCCACCCTTAATTGCTCAACATTATGGCTCAAATCTTCTAAAGAGGTACTGAGTTGCTCCCAATAGTTGTTGGGAGGAAAGTGCATTCCTTGAGGCATTTGTTGATGATGAACTTCCTCATGTTCTTCTTGAGGGCCGTGAGGAACTTCTCTTGTTTGCTCCATCCTTTTCTTGGTGATGGGCTTGTCTTCTTCAATGGAGACATCTCCATCTATGATAACTCCAGCTGAGTAGCATAGATGGCATATAAGGTGAGGGAAGGCCAGCTGTGCCATGGGTGAGGACTTGTCGGCTATTTTGTAGAGTTCATTGGAGATGACCTCATGAACTTCTACTTCCTCTCCAATCATGATGCTATGAATCATGATGGCCCGATCCACAGTGACTTCAGATCGGTTGCTAGTAGGAATGATGGATCTTTGGATGAACTCCAACCATCCTCTAGCTACAGGCTTGAGATCCAGTCTTCTCAGTTGGACTGGCTTACCTTTGGAGTCTATTCTCCACTGAGCTCCTTCCAGACATATGTCCATAAGGACTTGGTTCAACCTTTGATTAAAGTTGACCCTTCTAGTGTAGGGGCGTTCATCACCTTGTATCATAGGTAAGTGAAACGCCAACCTCACATTTTCCGGACTAAAATCTAAGTATTTCCCCCGAACCATTGTGAGATAGTTCTTTGGATTCGGGTTCATACTTTGATCATGGTTCCTAGTGATCCATGCATTGGCATAGAACTCTTGAACCATCAATATTCCGACTTGTTGCATGGGGTTGGTTATGACTTCCCACCCTCTTCTTTGAATTTCATGTCAGATTTCCGGATACTCATTCTTTTTGAGCTTGAAAGGGACCTCGGGGATCACCTTCTTCTTTGCCACAACATCATAGAAGTGGTCTTGATGGCTCTTGGAGATGAATCTCTCCTTCTCCCATGACTCGGAGGTGGAAGCTTTTGCCTTCCCTTTCCCTTTTCTTGAGGATACTCCGGCCTTAGGTGCCATTGATGGTGATGGAAAAACAAAAAGCTTAGGCTTTTACCACACCAAACTTAAAATTTTGCTCGCCCTCGAGCAAGAAAGAAAAGTAGAAGAAGAAGAAGAGAATAGGGAAGAGAGGGAGAAGAGGTGGTTTGGCTATGTGGGAGAATGTGGGTATGTGATGTGTGAAAATGAAGAGTAATGGAAGGGTATTTATAGGGAGAGGGGAGGGTATAGGTTCGGCCAATTTGGGTGGGAATGGGTGGGAAAGTGAATTTTGAATTTTATGGAGGTAGGTGGGGTTTATGGGGAAGAGGAGGTTGATGTGAATGGTGAATGGGGTAATTGGGAAGAGGAATTGAGGTGATTGGTGAAGGTTTTTGGGAAGTGTGACATGGGAAAGAGTGAAAATGAGATTTGGATTAAGAGAGTGTGATTAGGATTAAAAGAGAAGGTGGAAATATGGTAGGTGGGGATCCTGTGGGGTCCACAGATCCTGAGGTAGGGATCCTGTGGGGTCCACAGATCCTGAGGTTAAAAGAAATACCATTCCTTCACCATATAGGCATGTAAAATGCCTTCATGCATCATTCTGGCGTTCAAACGCCCATTGATGCATGTTCTGGGCGTTCAACGCCCATGTAATGCATGTTTCTGGCGTTGAACGCCAGTTTCATGCTTGTTTCTGGCGTTCAGCGCCAGTTTGTCCTCTGTGTGCACATTCCTGGCGTTAAACGCCAGGTTGTTGCTTGTTTCTAGCATTCAGCGCCAGAATGGTGCTCTGTTCTGGCGTTGAACGCCAGCCAGATGCATCTTACTGGCGTTGAACGCCAGTCTGCGCTACCTCCAGGGTGAAAAATTTTTTTCTTCTGTTTTTGACTCTGTTTTTAATTTTTTTGATTTTTTCGTGACTCCTCATGATCATGTACCTAATTAAACACAAAAATAACAAAGAAACAAAATAAAATAAAATTAGATAAATAAAATTGGGTTGCCTCTCAACAAGCGCTTCTTTAATGTCAATAGCTTGACAGTGGCTCTCATGGAGCCACAAGATGATCAGGTCAATTTTAGTGTGTAGTCCCCACACCAAACTTAGAGTTTGGATATGGAGTTTGAACACCAAACTTAGAGTTTGGTTGTGGCCTCACAACACCAAACTTAGAGTTTGACTGTGTGGGCTCTTCTTGACCTTGAACCGAGAGAAGCTCTTCATGCTTACTCTCTTTTGTCACAGAGGGATGGCCATGTGCCTTAAACACAAGGTAGTCCCCATTCAATTGAAGGACTAACTCTCCTCTGTTGACATCTATCACAGTTTCTGCTGTGGCTAGGAAAGGTCTTCCTAGGATGATGCATTCATCATCTTCCTTCCTAGTGTCTAGGATTATGAAATCAGCAGGGATGTAAAGGCCTTCAACCTTTACTAGCACGTCCTCTACTATTCCATAAGCTTGTCTTATTGACTTATCTGCCAATTGCAATGAGAACAAGGCAGGTTGTACCTCAATGATCCCCAGCTTCTCCATTACAGAGAGTGGCATAAGATTTATCCCTGACCCCAGATCACATAGAGCTTTTTCAAAACTCATGGTGCCAATGGTACAAGGTATTAAGAACTTGCCAGGATCTTGTTTCTTTTGAGGTAGAGTTTTCTGAATCCAAGTATCTAGTTCACTAATGAGCAGGGGAGGTTCACTTTCCCAAGTCTCATTACCAAACAGCTTGGCATTCAGCTTCATGATAGCTCCTAAATATTGAGCAACTTGCTCTCCAGTCACATCTTCATCCTCTTCAGAGGAAGAATAGTCTTCAGAGCTCATGAATGGCAGAAGGAGATTTAATGGAATCTCTATGGTCTCTAGATGAGCCTCAGATTCCTTTGGATCCTCAATAGGAAACTCCTTCTTGCTTGAAGGACGTCCCAGGAGGTCTTCCTCACCAGGATTTTCGTCCTCCTCCTCCCTAGTGCATTCGGCCACTTTGATCAAATCAATGGCCTTGCACTCTCCTTTTGGATTCTCTTCTGTATTGCTTGGGAGAATACTGGGAGGAGTTTCAATAACTTTCTTACTCAGCTGGCCCACTTGTGCCTCCAGATTTCTAATGGAGGATCTTGTTTCATTCATGAAACTGAAAGTGGCCTTTGACAGATCAGAGACTATATTTGCTAAATTAGAAGTATTTTGTTCAGAGTTCTCTGTCTGTTGCTGAGAAGATGATGGATATGGCTTACTATTACCCAGCCTATTGCGTCCACCATTGTTAAAGCCTTGTTGAGGCTTTTGTTGATCCTTCCAGGAGAAATTTGGATGATTTCTCCATGATGGGTTATAGGTGTTTCCATAAGGTTCACCCATGTAATTAACCTCTGCCATGGCAGGGTTCTCAGGATCATAAGCTTCTTCAGAAGCTACCTCTCTAGTACTGTTGGATGCATGTTGCAATCCATTAAGATTTTGAGAGATTATGTTGACCTGTTGAGTCAACATTTTGTTCTGAGCCAATATGGCATTCAGAGCATCAATTTCAGGAACTCCTTTCTTCTGAGGTATCCCATTATTCACGGAATTCCTCTCAGAGGTATACATGAACTGGTTGTTTGCAACCATGTCAATGAGTTCTTGAGCCTCTTCAGGCGTTTTCTTCAGGTGAATAGATCCACCTGCAGAATGGTCCAGTGACATTTTCGAAAATTCAGAGAGACCATAATAGAATATATCTAACATGGTCCATTCTGAAAACATGTCAGATGGACATCTTTTGGTCAATTGCTTATATCTTTCCCAAGCTTCATAGAGGGATTCACCATCTTTTTGTTTGAAGGTTTGAACATCCACTCTCAGCTTGCTCAGCTTTTGAGGAGGAAAGAATTTATCCAAGAAGGCAGTGACCAGCTTATCCCAGGAGTCCAGGCTATCCTTAGGTTGTGAATCCAACCATATTCTAGCTCTGTCCCTTACAGCAAAAGGGAAAAGCATGAGTCTGTAGACTTCAGGATCAACTCCATTCGTCTTTACAGTCTCACAGATCTGCAAGAACTCAGTTAAAAACTGATAGGGATCTTCAGATGGAAGCCCATAAAACTTGCAGTTTTGTTGCATCAAAGCAACTAATTGAGGCTTAAGCTCAAAGTTATTGGCTCCAATGGCAGGAATGGAGATGCTTCTTCCATCAAACTTGGATGTTGGCTTTGTGAAGTCACCAAGCATTCTCCTTGCATTATTATTATTATTATTTTCGGCTGCCATATCCTTCTCTTGTTCGAAAATTTCTGAAAGGTTGTTTCTGGATTGCTGTAATTTAGCTTCTCTTAATTTTCTCTTCAGAGTCCTTTCAGGTTCTGGATCAACTTCAACAAGAGTGCCTTTTTCCCTGTTCCTGCTCATATGAAAGAGAAGAAAACAAGAAAAGAAAAAGGGATCCTCTATGTCACAGTATAGAGATTCCCTTATGTTAGTAGAAGAAGATAGGGGTATAAGAAAGAAAAGGGATGGATTCGAATTTTTGGATGAAGAGAGGTGAAGAGAAGTGTTAGTAAATAATTAATTAAATAGAATAAGAGAAGAGAGGAGAAATTTTCGAAAATAATTTTTGAAAAAGAGTTAGTGATTTTCGAAAATTAAAGATAAGATAAGTTTAAAATTAAAACTTAAAACAAAAAGAATTTTTGAAAAAGAGAGGGAGAATTTTCGAAAATTAGAGAGGGAGAAGTAGTTAGGTGGTTTTGAAAAAGATAAGAAACAAACAAAAAGTTAGTTAGTTGATTGAAAAAGATTTGAAATCAAATTTTGAAAAAGATAAGAGGATAAGAAGTTAGATAAGACATTTTGAAATCAAATTTTGAAAAAGACAAAGTTTTTGAAAAAGATAAGATAAAAGATAAAAAGATAAGATAAAAATTTTAATAAAAAGATATTTTGAAAAAGATTTAATTTTTAAAAAGACTCAACTAACAAGAAACTACAGGATAAGATTCTAGAACTTAAAGATTGAACCTTTCTTAACAAGAAAGTAACAAACTTCAAATTTTTGAACCAATCACATTAATTGTTAGCTAATTTTCGAAAATTTGATATAAAGATAAGAAAAAGATTTTGAAAATATTTTGAAAAAGATTTTTGAAATTTTCGAAATTTATAAAAAAAATGAAAAAGATATGATTTTTGAAAAAGATTTTGAAAAGATAAGATTTTTAAAATTGAAATTTTGACTTGACTTGTAAGAAACAACTAATTTTAAAAATTTTTGACCAAGTCAACCCAAAATTTCGAAAATTTGGAGGAAAATAAGGAAAAGATATTTTTTTGATTTTTTGAATTTTTAAAGAAAAACACAAAAACGACCCAAAACATGAAAATTTTGGATCAAGACACAAGATGCATGCAAGAATGCTATGAATGTCAAGATGAACACCAAGAACACTTTGAAGATCATGATGAACATCAAGAACATAATTTTGAAAAATTTTTGATGCAAAGAAAACATGCAAGACACCAAACTTAGAAATCTTTAATGCATGGAAAATATGAATGCAAAAGTGCACATGAAAAACAACAAAAGACACAAAACAAGAAATCATCAAGATCAAACAAGAAGACTTGTCAAGAACAACTTGAAGATCATGAAGAACACTATGAATGCATGAAATTTTCGAAAAAATGCAAGAAAATTTTAAAAGCATGCAATTGACACCAAACTTAAAAATTAACACAAGACTCAAACAAGAAACACAAAATATTTTTGATTTTTATGATTTTCTAATTTTTTTGTATTTTTATTAATTTTTTTTTTCGAAAATATAGTTTGGAAAAAAGAAAAAATAAAAAGAAAAATTTTTGAAAAAGATTTTTGAAAAGAAAATTACCTAATCTGAGCAACAAGATGAACCGTCAGTTGTCCATACTCGAACAATCCCCGGCAACGGCGCCAAAAACTTGGTGGACGAAATTGTGATCACTATTCTTTGTACTTGTATGGATTTATTCAATAATTGTCTTTATTTGAATTCACAACTCCGTTCAACTAACCAGCAAGTGTACTGGGTCGTCCAAGTAATAAACCTTACGCGAGTAAGGGTCGATCCCACAGAGATTGTTGGTATGAAGCAAGCTATGGTCACCTTGCAAATCTCAGTTAGGCAGATTAAAATGGTTTATGGGTTTTCAAAAATAGAAATAAGAAAATAAATAATAAAAGGGATAGAATACTTATGCAGATTCATTGGTGAGAATTTCAGATAAGCGAATGGAGATGCTGTATGGCTCAAGGACGCCTGCTCTCCTACTGCTTTTACTCAATCCTTCTTACTCCTTTCCATGGCAAGCTTTGTATAGGGGTTCACCATCAGCTGTGGCTACTTTCAATCCTCTCGGGAAAATGATCCTCTGCGGCTGTCACTCGCACGGCTAATCGTCTGGAGGCATCACCCATGGTTGATGGCTACATCCCATCCTCGCAGTGAAAACTAATGCTCACGCACTCTGTCACAGTACGGCTAATCACTGGTTGGTTCCCGCTCCTACTGGAATAGAATCCCTTGATTCTTTTGCGTCTGTCACTAACGCCCAGCACTTGCAAGTTTGAAGCACGTCACAGTCATTCATTACCGGAATCCTACTCGGAATACCACAGACAAGGTTAGACTTTCCGGATTCCCAGGATCCTACTCGGAATACCACAGACAAGGTGAGACTTTCCGGATCCTCATAAATGCCGCCATCTATCTAGCTTATACCACGAAGATTCTGTTGGGGAATCTCAGAGATACACATTCAAGCTCTGTTGCATGTAGAACGGAAGTGGTTGTCAATCACGCGCGTTCATAAGTGAGAATGATAATGAGGGTTACTTATCATCACATTCATCATGCTCTTGGGTACGAATGAATATCTTGGAATAAGAATAAGAGAGATTTGAATAAAAGAAAATAGAACTTCATTAATACTTGAGGTACAGCAGAGCTCCACACCCTTAATCTATGGTGTGCAGAAACTCCACCGTTGAAAATACATAAGTGAAAGAGGTTCAGGCATGGCCGAATGGCCAGCCCCCCCTAACGTGATCAATGATCTCCTAAGATGAAGAATAAAACAAAACTGAGACCAAAGATGTCTAATACAATAGTAAATTATCCTATTTATACTAGACTAGCTACTAGGGTTTACATGAGTAAGTAAATGATGCATAAATTCACTTCCGGGGCCCACTTGGTGTATGCTTGGGCTGAGCTTGATCAATCCATGAGCTGAGGCTTTACTTGGAGTTGAACTCTGAGTTATGACGTGTTTTGGGCGTTCAACTCCGGATCATGACGTTTTTCTGGCGTTTAACTCCAGACAGCAGCATGAACTTGGCGTTCAACGCCAAGTTACGTCGTCATTCTTCGAATAAAGTATGGACTATTATATATTTCTGGAAAGCTCTGGATGTCTACTTTCCAAAGCCGTTGAGAGCGCGCCAATTGTAGTTCTGTAGCTCCAGAAAATCCATTTCGAGTGCAGGGAGGTCAGATTCCAACAGCATCAGCAGTCCTTTTGTCAGCCTTCTTCAGAGTTTTGCTCAAATCCCTCAATTTCAGTCAGAATTTACCTGAAATCACAGAAAAACACACAAACTCATAGTAAAGTCCAGAAATGTGAATTTAACATGAAAACTAATGAAAACATCCCTAAAAGTAGCTTAAACTCACTAAAAACTATATAAAAACAATGCCAAAAAGCGTATAAATTATCCGCTCATCAGCGTGACTGACAACCACCTCCATTCTACTTAAGATTGAGCGTGTATCTCTTAGCCTCCATTCCGAATGATTGAAGTCTTCGTGGTATAAGCTAGAATTATTGGCGGCCATTCCTGAGATCCGAAAAGTCTAAACCTTGTCTGTGGTATTCCGAGTAGGATCGGGGAAGGGATGACTGTGACGAGTTTCAAACTCGCGAGTGTTAGGCGTAGTGACAGACACAAAAGGATCACTGGATTCTATTCCAACATGATCGAGAACTGACAGATGATTAGCCGTGCAGTGACAGTGCATTTGGACCATTTTCACTGAGAGGACGGGAAGTAGCCATTGACAACGGTGATGCCCAACATACATCTTGCCATGGAAAGGAGTATGAAGGATTGGATGAAGGCATTAGGAAAGCAGAGATTCAACAGGAACAAAGCATCTCTATGCACTTATCTGAAATTCTCACCACTGAATTATATAAGTATCTCTATCTTTACTTTATGTTTTATTTATCTTTTAATTATCAAAACTCCATAACCATTTGAATCCGCCTAACTGAGATTTACAAGATGACCATAGCTTGCTTCAAGCCGGCAATCTCCGTGGGATCGACCCTTACTCACGTAAGGTTTATTACTTGGACGACCCACTGCACTTGCTGGTTAGTTGTGCGAAGTTATGAAAAAGAGTTGAGATTACAATTGTGTGTACCAAGTTGTTGGCGTCATTGTGTATCACAATTTCGTGCACCAAGTTTTTGGCGCCGTTGCCGGGGATTGTTCGAGTTTGGACAACTGACGGTTCATCTTGTTGCTCAGATTAGGTAATTTTCTTCATATTTTATTTTCAAAAAGGTTTCAAAAAAATCTTTCAAAAAATTTTCTTTGTTTTTCGTTTTTCCAAAAATAATTTTTGAAAAAAACCAAAAAATTCATAAAATCATAAAAACTCAAAAATATTTCATGGTTCTTGTTTGAATCTAGGGCCAAATTTTAAGTTTGGTGTCAATTGCATGATTTTAATTGTCTTGCAATTTTCGAAACACATGCATTGTGTTCTTGATGATCTTCAAGTCATTCTTGATGAATTGCTTTGTTTGATCTTCATGATTTATTGATTTGCATTACATGATGTTCTACATATGCATTCTTGCATTCATATGGCCCAAACATGAGAAAGTTCTAAGTTTGGTGTCCTCCATGTTTTCTTTCGTTAAGAAAACTGAGTACTTGATGTTCATCTTGATCTTCAAGATTGTTCTTGGTGTTCATCTTGACGTTTATAATGTTCTTGCATACATCTTGTGTTTTGATCCAAGAATTATATGTTTTGACTCATTTTGTTGTTTTTCAAAATTGAAAACATCTCTTCTTGAATAAAGGATTTAGCAAAATGAAGATCCAAGAACATAAAGCAGAGGAATTACAGAGAAGAAGCTGGGCGTTCAAACGCCCAAACCATGCAGCAATTGGGCGTTCAACGCCCAAAACATGCAGCTCCTGGGCGTTTAACGCCAGGATGACACAAGGAGAGGAATTTTGTTTTCAAATCAAATCTTTTTCAAATCAAATATTTTCTATCATATCTTTTTCAAAATCATATCTTTTCAAACATATATTTTTCAAAAAAAATCAAATCTTTTTAATTTCCTTTTCAAATATTTTTCAAAATAAATTTCAATTATATCTTTTCAAACATATCTTTTTCAAATCATATCTTTTTCAAAATCAATTTCAAAATCTTTTCTAACTTCTTATCTTTTCAAAATTGATTTTCAAATCTTTTTCAACTAACTAATTGCCTTTTGGTTTGTTTTACTATTTCTTATCTTTTTCGAAAACCACTTCCAATTTTTCAAAATTTCATTTAAAACTTAATTTTTTTTAATTTAGTTTTCGAAAATTTTCCCCTCATCTTTTTCTATTTAAACACTAACATTCCTCCTCCATTGTCAATTCGAACTCCATCTCTTTTTGTGTGTTCGAAATTTTATCTACATCCTTCTTCTATTCTTGTTTTCCTCTGACACCTCAAGGAATCTCTATACTGTGATATAGAGGATTCCATATTTTCTTTGTTCTCTTCTCTTTCATATGATCAGGAACAAAGATAAAGGCATACTTGTTGAAGCTGATCCTGAACCTGAAAGGACTCTAAAGAGGAAGCTAAGAGCAGCTAAAGCACAAAACTCTGAAGAGGACCTCACTGAAATTTTCGAAAAGGAAGCAGCAAAAGAAACAATTATGGCTGAACTAAACAACAATGCAAGGAAGATGCTTGGTGATTTTACTACACCAACTTCCAACTTCTATAGAAGAAGCATCTCAATCCCTACCATATGAGCAAACAATTTTGAGCTAAAGCCTCAATTAGTTTCTCTACTGCATCAGAACTGTAAGTTTCATGGACTTCCATCAGAAGACCCTTATCAGTTTTTAACTGAGTTCTTGCAGATCTGTGATACTGTTAAGACCAATGGAGTTGATCCTGAAGTCTACAAGCTTATGATTTTCCCTTTTGTTGTAAGAGACAGAGCTAGAACATGGTTGGACTCACAACCTAAAGATAGCCTGGACTGTTGGGATAAGTTGGTCACGGCTTTCTTAGCCAAGTTCTTTCCTCCTCAAAAGCTGAGCAAGCTTAGAGTGGATATTCAGACCTTCAGACAAAAAGATGGTGAGTCCCTCTATGAAACTTGGGAAAGATACAAGCAACTGACCAAAAAGTGTCATTCTGACATGCTTTCAGAATGGACCACATTAGATATATTCTATGATGGTCTGTCTGAATTTTCCAAGATGTCACTGGACCACTCTGCAGGTGGATCCATTCACCTAAAGAAAATGCCTGCAGAAGCTCAAGAACTTATTGAAATGGTTGCAAATAACCAGTTCATGTATACCTCTGAGAGGAATCCTATGAGTAATGAGACGCCTCAAAAGAGAGGAGTTCTTAAAATTGATGCTTTGAATGCCATACTAACTCAGAACAAAATATTGACCCAACAAGTCAATATAATCTCTCAGAGTCTGAATGGATTGCAAAATGCATCCAACAATACTAAAGAAGCATCTTCTGAAGAAGAAGTTTATGATCCTGAGAACCCTGCAATGGTAGAGGTGAATTACATGGGTGAAGCCATTTGCAACACCTATAATCCTTCATGGAAAAATCATCCAAATTTTTCATGGAAGGATCAACAGAAGCAACGCTTCAATAATAACAATGGTGGAAGAAACATGTTTAGCAATAGCAAACCTTTCCCATCATCATCTCAGCAACAGACAGAGCATTCTGAACAGAATCCTTCTAGTTTAGCAAACATAGTCTCTGATCTATCTAAGGCCACTCTTAGTTTCATGACTGAAATAAGATCCTCCATTAGAAATTTGGAAGCACAAGTGGGACAGCTGAGTAAAAGAGTTACTGAAACTCCTCCTAGCACTCTCCCAAGTAATACAGAAGAGAATCCCAAAGGAGAATGCAAGACCATTGATGAGCGGATAATTTATACGCTTTTCGGCACTGTTTTTAGTATGTTTTGGTTATTTTTTAGTATGTTTTTATTAGTTTTTATTTAAAATTCACTTTTCTGGGCTTTACTATGAGTTTGTGTGTTTTTCTGTAATTTTAGTATGTTTTGGTATGTTTTGGTTATTTTTTAGTATGTTTTTATTAGTTTTTATTTAAAATTCACTTTTCTGGGCTTTACTATGAGTTTGTGTGTTTTTCTGTAATTTTAGGTAATTTCTGGCTGAAATTGAGGGACCTGAGCAAAAATCTGATTCAGAGGCTGAAAAAGGACTGCAGATGCTGTTGGATTCTGACCTCCCTGCACTCGAAGTGGATTTTCTGGAGCTACAGAAGCCTAATTGGCGTGCTCTAAATTGCGTTGGAAAGTAGACATCCTGGGCTTTCCAGAAATGTATAATAGTCCATACTTTGCCCGAGATTTGATGGCCCAAACCGGCGTTGCAAATCATCTTCAGAATTCCCAGCGTTTAATGCTGGAACTGGCACAAAAATTGGAGTTAAACGCCCAAACTGGCACAAAAGCTGGTCTTTAACTCCAGGAAAAGTCTCTACACATGAAAACTTCAATGCTCAGCCCAAGCACACACCAGTGGACCCCGGAAGTGGATTTTTATGTCATTTACTCATTTATGTATACCCTAGGTTACTAGTTCACTATTAATAGGACCTTTTGACATTGTATCTGGACCTCATGACATTTTTACACATTTCATACTGTACCTTCTACAGCATGAGTCTCTAAATCCCATGGTTGGGGGTGAGGAGCTCTGCTGTGTCTTGATGGATTAATGCATTACTACTGTTTTTCATTCAATCACGCTTGCTTCTATTCTAAGATATCACTTGTTCCTTAACTTGATGAATGTGATGATCCGTGACACTCATCATCATTCTCACCTATGAATGTGTGCCTGACAACCACCTCCGTTCTACTTTAGATTGAGTGAATATCTCTTGGATTCCTTAATCAGAATATTCGTGGTATAAGCTAGAATTGATGGCGGCATTCAAGAGAATCCGGAAGGTCTAAACCTTGTCTGTGGTATTCTGAGTAGGATTCAAGGATTGAATGACTGCGAAGAGCTTCAAACTCCTGAGTGCTGGGCGTTAGTGACAGACGCAAAAGAATCACTGGATTCTATTCCAACCTGATTGAGAACCGACAGATGATTAGCCGTGCTGTGACAGAGTGCGTTGAACATTTTCACTGAGAGGATGGGAGGTAGCCATTGATAACGGTGAAACCCTACATACAGCTTGCCATGGAAGGAGTCTTGTGTGCATGAAGAAGAAGACAGTAGGAAAGTAGAGATTCAGAAGATATAGCATCTCCCAAACCTCAACATGTTCTCCATTACTGCAAAACAAGTATTTATTTCACGTTCTTTTACTTTTTACACTTAAATCTGAGAATTATTGATATCCTGACTAAGAGTTACAAGATAACCATAGCTTGCTTCAAGCCGACAATCTCCATGGGATCGACCCTTACTCACGTAAGGTATTACTTGGACGACCCAGTGCACTTGCTGGTTAGTTGTGCGGAATTGCAAAAGTGTAATTGCGATTTCGTGCACCAAGTTTTTGGCGCCGTTGCCGGGGATTGTTCGAGTTTGGATAATTGACGATTTATCTTGTTGCTTAGATTAGGAATATTTTATTTTTGTTGGTTTAGAGTCTTTTATTTGAGTTTAGTTTCATATTTTAAGTTTGGTGTCTTCTTTGTGTTTTCCTTTAATTTTTCTAAAATTTGTGTTGGATTTTCTAAAATTTTAAGTTTGGTGTCTCTTGTGCTTTTATTTACTTAAAAATTTTTTAAAAATTTTATTCTTGGTGTTCATCTTGAACTTCAAAGTGTTCTTGGTGTTCATCTTGACATTCAAAGTTTTCTTGTTTGTTCTCTTTGTTTTGATCTAAAATTTCTAAGTTTAGTGTCATTTTGTTGTTTTTCTCTTTCCTCACTAAAATTCAAAATTCAAAAAAAAAAATCCTTTCCTTATTTTACTCATAAATTTCGAAATTTTGCATTAAATTAGTCAAAGATTTTCAAAATCATATCTTTTTTTTAGTCAAGTCAAAATTCTAATTTCAAAAATTGATCTTTTCAAATCTTTTTCAAAAATCAAATCTTTTTAATTTATTCAATCATATCTTTTCAATCATTTTTTTTTGCAATCATATCTTCTCAATCAAATCTTTTTCAAAATAATTTTCAATCATATCTTTTTAATTGCTAATTCCAAAATCTTTTTAATTAATTAATTAATTTAGTTTTCAATTTGCTTTAATTTTATTTTCTTTTAGTTTTCGAAATTTTATTTTATTTTCTATTTATTTTATTTTATTATTTTCGGTCACTTTTAATTAAATAAAATAAAAAAATAAAAAATAAAAAAATAATATAATAATATCCACATCATCTCCCTTTCTCCATCATGGACCTAAGTGGAATTGAGCAGTCCAGAAGGACTCTGGGGTCATATGCTAACCCCATTACAGCTGTATATGGGAGTAGCATCTGTATACCTCCCATTAAAGCAAGCAGCTTTGAGCTAAATCCTCAACTCATTGTCATGGTGCAGCAAAACTGCCAGTATTCCGGTCTTCCACAAGAAGAACCTACTGAGTTTCTGGCACAGTTTTTACAAATTGCTGACACAGTACGTGATAAAGAGGTGGATCAGGATGTCTACAGATTATTACTGTTTCCATTTGCTGTAAAAGATCAAGCTAAGAGGTGGTTGAATAACCAACCCATAGCAAGCATAAAAACATGGAGACAGTTATCAGACAAATTCCTGAATCAATTTTACCCTCCAAAAGGATGACACAGCTAAGGCTGGACATCCAAGGCTTTAAACAAGAGGATAATGAATCCCTTTATAATGCCTGGGAGAGGTACAGAGGTATGCTAAGAAAATGCCCCTCTGAAATATTTTCAGAGTGGGTACGGTTAGACATCTTCTATTATGGGCTCACAGAAAAAGCTCAGATGTCTTTAGACCACTCAGCTGGTGGATCTATACACATGCGAAAGACGATTGAAGAGGCTCAAGAGCTCATAGATACAGTTGCTAGAAATCAACATTTATACTCAAGCAGTGAGTCCTCTATAAAAGAATAAGCTATGGCAGTAACTACTGATCCTAACCCTCAAGAACAGATGGTTGAGCTTAATCAGCAATTACTCATGATGACAAAACAGTTAGCAGAATTTAAAGAGATGCTCCAAGAAACTAAAATTGCTAACAAGAATATGGAAGCACAATTAAATCAGACAAGACAGCAACTATCTAAACAGATAACAGAAGAATGTCAAGCTGTTAAATTAAGGAGTGGGAAAACATTGAATGTATCAACTCAAAGCAGCAGAAAGCTAATAAAGGAAAAACTGGCAGAGGATAACCAAACCACTATCCAAAATCCCTCTGAGGACAGTAAGAGCCCAGAGAGGAATACTTCTGGAGTTCACACGCCAGAAAGGGGGGAAAAGTTGGCGTTAAACGCCCATTCTCTGCCCAGTTCTGGCGTTCAAACGCCAGAAAGGGGGAAAAAGTTGGCATTAAACGCCCATTCCTCACCCAATCCTGGCGTTCAAACGCCAATGAGGAATCAGACACCTGAGAATGCTGATAGTAACCCCTCTAAGAAGGCTTCTCCAACCACTTCTGTAGGAAATAAACCTGCAACAACTAAGGTTGAAGAGTATAAAGCCAAGATGCCTTATCCTCAGAAACTCCACCAAGCGGAACAGGATAAGCAATTTGCCCGCTTTGCAGACTATCTCAGGACTCTTGAAATAAAGATTCTGTTTGTAGAAGCACTTGAGCAAATACCTTCTTATGCTAAGTTCATGAAAGAAATCTTAAGTCATAAGAAGGAATGGAGAGAAACTGAAAAAGTGTTTCTCACTGAAGAATGAAGTGCAGTCATTCTGAAGAGCTTACCAGAGAAGCTTCAAGATCCAGGAAGCTTTATGATACCATGCATATTAGAAGGTGCTTGTACCAAGACAGCCCTATGTGACCTTGGAGCAAGTATCAATCTAATACATGCATCAACTATCAGAAAGCTTGGGTTGACTGAAGAAGTCAAACCAACCCGGATATGCCTCCAACTTGCTGATGGCTCCATTAAATACCCATCAGGCATAATTGAGGACATGATTGTCAAGGTTGGGCCATTCGCCTTTCCAACTGACTTTGTAGTGCTGGAAATGGAGGAGCACAAGAGTGTAACTCTCATTCTAAGAAGACCCTTCCTAGCAACTGGATGAACTCTCATTGATGTACAAAAAGGGGAAGTGACCTTGAGAGTCAATGAGGATGAGTTCAAGTTGAATGCTGTCAAAGCTATGCAGCATCCAGACACATCAAATGACTGCATGAGCGTTGATATTATTGACTCTTTAGTGGAAGAGATCAATATGACTGAGAGTCTCGAATCAGAGCTAGAGGATATCTTTAAAGATGTTCAGCCTGACCTGGAGGAACCAGAGGAAATAAAAGAACCTCTGAAAATTCCTCAGGAAGAGGATAAGCATCCTAAACCCGAGCTCAAGCCACTACCACCATCCCTAAAGTATGCATTTCTGGGAGAAGGTGACACTTTTCCAGTGATTATTATAAGCTCTGCTTTAAACTCACAGGAAGAGGAAGCACTAATTCAAGTGCTAAGGACACATAAGACAGCTCTTGGGTGGTCCATAAGTGATCTTAAGGGCATTAGCCCAGCAAGATGCATGCACAAGATCCTATTGGAAGATAATTCCAAGCCAGTGGTTCAACCACAGAGGCGGCTAAATCCAGCCATGAAGGAGGTGGTGCAGAAAGAGGTCACTAAGTTACTAGAGGCCGGGATTATTTATCCTATTTCTGATAGCCCCTGGGTGAGCCCTGTCCAAGTTGTTCCCAAGAAGGGAGGCATGACAGTGGTTCATAATGAAAAAAATGAACTGGTTCCCACAAGAACAGTTACAGGGTGGCGTATGTGTATTGACTACAGAAGGCTCAATACAGCCACCAGAAATGATCATTTTCCTTTACCATTCATAGACCAGATGCTAGAGAGACTAGCAGGTCATGAATATTATTGCTTTTTGGATGGCTATTCAGGTTACAACCAAATTGCAGTAGATCCTCAGGACCAAGAGAAAATAGTATTTACATGTCCTTCTGGAGTATTTGCCTACAGAAGGATGCCTTTTGGTCTGTGCAATGCACCTGCAACCTTTCAGAGGTGCATGCTCTCTATCTTTTCAGATATGGTAGAGAAATTTCTGGAAGTCTTCATGGATGACTTTTCAGTATTTGGAGACTCATTCAACTCCTGCCTTAACCATCTAGCACTTGTTCTGAAAAGATGCCAAGAGACCAACCTAGTTTTAAACTGGGAAAAATGTCACTTCATGATGACTGAGGGGATTGTCCTTGGGCATAAAATTTCAAGCAAGGGAATAGAGGTGGATCAAGCAAAGGTAGAGGTAATTGAAAAATTACCACCACCTGCCAATGTTAAGGCAATTAGAAGCTTTTTGGACATGCAGGATTCTACAGAAGGTTTATAAAGGATTTTTCAAAAATTGCAAAACCTCTGAGTAACCTGCTAGCTGCACCATTTGTGTTTGACACACAGTGTCTGCAGGCATTTGAGACCCTGAAAGCCAAGCTGGTCACAACACCAGTCATCTCTGCACCAGACTTGACATTACCATTTGAACTAATGTGTGATGCCAGTGACCATGCCATTGGTGCAGTGTTGGGACGGAGGCATAACAAGCTTCTGCACGTCATTTATTATGCTAGCCGTGTTCTAAATGATGCACAGAAGAATTACACAACCACAGAAAAATAGTTACTTGCAGTGGTTTATGCCATTGACAAGTTTAGATCCTACTTAGTAGGGTCAAAAGTGATTTTGTACACTGACCATGCTGCTCTTAAATACTTACTCACAAAGCAGGATTCAAAACCCAGGCTCATAAGGTGGGTATTGCTTCTGCAAGAGTTTGATATAGAAATAAGAGACAGAAAAGGGACAGAGAACCAGGTAGCTGATCATTTGTCCCGAATTGAACTAGTAGCTGGGGCGTCCCTCCCTTCTACTGAGATCTCTGAAATCTTTCCAGATGAGCAACTCTTTGCCATCCAGGAAGAACCATGGTTTGCAGATATTGCAAATTATAAAGCTGTGAGGTTCATACCACAGGAGTACAGCAGGGTGCAAAGAAAAAAATTAATTTCAGATGCCAAGTACTACCTATGGGATGAGCCATATCTCTTTAAGAGATGTGCAGACGAAATAATCCATAGATGTGTACCTAGAGAGGAAGCACAAAGGATCCTGTGGCATTGCCATAGATCGCAGTATGGGGGACATTTCGGAGGTGAGCGAACAGCCACTAAGGTCCTCCAATGCGGATTCTACTGGCCTACTATCTATAGGGATGTCCTGGAGTTTGTGCGTAACTGTGATAGTTGCCAAAGAGCTGGTAACTTGCCTCATGGTTATGCCATGCCTCAACAAGGGATCCTAGAGATTGAATTGTTTGATGTATGGATAATTGACTTCATGGATCCCTTCCCACCATCATACTCAAACACTTATATTCTAGTGGCAGTAGACAATGTGTCTAAATGGGTAGAAGCAATTGCCACACCCAATAATGATATCAAGACCGTACTGAAATTCCTACAGAAATACATCTTTAGCAGGTTTGGTGTTCCCAGAGTACTAATCAGTGATGGGGGCACTCATTTCTGCAATAAACAGCTGGACTCTGCTATGGTCCGATATGGAATTAGCCACAAAGTAGCAACTCCGTATCACCCACAGATAAATGGGCAAGCTGAAGTCTCTAATAGAGAGCTAAAAAGAATCCTGGAACAGACTGTTATTGCCCGTAGAAAGGATTGGGCAAAGAGCTTGGATGATGCTCTGTGGGCATACAGAACAGCCTTCAAGACTCCTATAGGAACCTCTCCATACCAACTTATGTATGGGAAGGCTTGTCATCTGCCCGTGGAACTGGAATATAAAGCCTACTGGGCAACCTGATTCCTAAACATGGATGCTAAGTTAGCTGGTGAAAAAAGATTGCTCCAGCTAAATGAGCTAGAGGAGTTCAGACTCAGTGCCTTTGAAAATGCAAAAATTTATAAGGAAAAGGCAAAGAAGTGGCATGACAAAAAGTTATCATCCAGAGTCTTTGAGCCAGGACAAAAAGTTCTACTCTTCAACTCTAGGCTCAGACTATTCTCAGGAAAACTTAAATCCCAGTGGAGGGGTCCGTATGTGATTACAGGGGTCTCACCATATGGATATGTTGAGTTTCAGGATATTGATTCTAACAAAAAGTTCATTGTTAATGGGCAGAGAATTAAACATTATCTTGAAAGCAATTTCGAGCAGGAATGCTCAAAACTGAGGCTTGAATGAGTCTCAGTAAAGGTCCAGCTAAAGACAATAAAGAAGCGCTTGCTGGGAGGCAACCCAGTCATTAGCAGGTTAATTGTTCTTTAAAAGTTTGATATACAATTTCTCAAAGGGAAATCATCAAAATTGAAGGAATTCACAGAGTTACAGAAGGATTCAGTGCAAAAAGTAGAGAAAAGGAGCTTGCTGGCGAAAAAACGCCAGTAAAGGGTACTCTGGGCGCTAAACGCCCAGAATGGTAGGTACCATTTTGGGCGTTAAACGCCAGAATGGGCACCATTCTGGGCGTTTAACGCCAGGTTGGCAGCATCCTGGGCGTTCAGCAAAGCGCCCAGTGATAAAGGGGATTTCTGGCATTTAACGCCAGCCAGGGCACCTGGCTGGGCGTTAAACGCCCATTTTGCCCACCAAGTGGGCGTTAAATGCCAGAATGGATACCATTCTGGGCGTTTAACGCCAGAAAGGCAGGGGACAGAGATTTTGTTTTCCACTTCAAATTTTTTCAAACTTTCTTGTTTTGATCCATAATTTTCTGCATAAATACATTACAAACTTTCATCATTCACTCTCAATTTCAAAAATTAAATAATTTTCTAAATCATTCTTCAAATTTCCTTCAAATCCTTTCCAAATCTTCTTCAAAAACTCAAAATCTCTTCTTAATTTCTTTCCATATCTTCTCAAATCTCCTTCAAAGTTTTCGAAATCTCTCCCCCTCCCTTATAAATACACATTCGGCCATCCCACTCTCCCTACCATTCGAATTTGCTCTCCTCCTCTCTCTCCCCTTCCTTTCTTTTGCTTGAGGGCAAGCAAACCTCTAAGTTTGGTGTGCTTTTCCATGATCACAAGGCCAAGTTTTATCAATATCATGGCTCCTAAGGGAAAACAAACCAATTCAAGAGGCAAGAAAGAGAATACTCCAAAGAATCTTTGGAATTAAGAGAAGTTCTTAACCAAAGAACATGCAGACCATTACCACAAAATAATGGGTCTGAGGTCAGTGATCCCGGAAGTCAGATTTGATCTGAAAGAAGATGAATATCTGGAGATCCAAGAGCAAATTCGAAACAGAGGATGGGAAGTTCTAACCAACCCTGAGACAAAGGTTGGAAGGAACATGGTTCAGGAATTCTACTCAAATCTGTGGCTGACAGATAAGCAGAGAATGACTGGAACTGCTTTTCATACCTACAGAACCATGGTCAGAGGAAGAATTATTTACTTCCATCTGGACAAAATAAGAGAGGTCTTCAAATTGCCTCAACTGCAAGATGATCCTGAATCCTTTAATAGGAGAATGGTGAGAGCAGATAAGGGGTTGGATCAAGTTCTAGAGGACATATGCCTCCCTGGAACTAAGTGGACAACCAATTCAAAAGGTGCCCCAAACCAACTCAAGAGAGGAGATCTCAAACCAATTGCAAGAGGTTGGCTAGACTTCATTGGGCGTTCTATATTGCCCACTAGCAACTGTTCTGAGGTCACCATCAAGAGAGCAGTGATGATTCATTGCATTATGCTGAAAAAAGAAGTGGAGGTTCATCATTTGATTGCTTGTGAGATTTACACAATTGCACACAAGAATTCCACTGAAGCCAAACTGGCTTACCCAAGCTTAATCTCTTTGCTATGTAAAGATGTTGGGGTGAGGATGGGAGTAGACGAATTCATCCCAATTGAACATCCAATCACCAAGAGGTCAATGGAAGGACAAATGCAAGATAACTCTATCAAAAGGAGGGTGCAGGAGTTCCTCCATGAACTTCCTGAAATTGACTACTGGGCTAGCCTTGAAGCATCTGTTGCCAAGCTGTAAGAAACTATGGAACAAATTAAGGAAGAACAGCAGAATCAAAACTGCATGCTCTGCAAATTGCTGAAGGAACAAGAGAAGCAGGGGCGTGAGCTACAGGAGCTGAAACGCCAGTAGCTCTCCCTTGAAGGGTCAAATACCCACAAGTTGAGGGAGCATCCACTTCTCAAAATCAAGTTTGTTGAGTCCTAACTCTGTGATAACCTCTATCATTAGGAATCTATTTTAGAGTCATTTAATTTTTTATTTTCTATTATTATTAGTCTTATCTTATATTTATTTTTGAGTCTTGTTCTTAATTCATGATTAATAAAATTTAAGGTTCATGTCTTAAAGCTATGAATGTCCTATGAATCCATCACCTCTCTTAAATGAAAAATGCTTTAATCACAAAAGAACAAGAAGTACAGGATTTCGAATTTATCTCTGAACTAGTTGAATTAGTTTGATGTAGTGACAATATTTTTTGTTTTCTGAATGAATGCTTGAATAGTGCATATGTCTTTTGAATTTGTTGATTAAAGAATGTTAAACTTGTTGGCTCTTGAAAGAATGATGAAAAAGGAGAAATGTTATTGAGGATCTGAAAAATCATCAAATTGATTCTTGAAGCAAGAAAAAGTAGTGTATTCGAAAAAAAAATATAATAAAATGATCCAAGTCAAAAAGAGTGTGCTTAAGAACCCTGGACACCTCTAATTGGGGACTCTAGCAAAGCTAAGTCACAATCTAAGAAGGTTCACCCAGTTATGTGTCAGTGGCATGTATGTATCTGGTGGTAATACTGGAAGACAGAGTGCTTTGGGCCACAGCCAAGACTCATAGAATAACTATGTTCAAGAATCATCACACTTAACTAGGAGAATCAATAACACTATCTGAATTTTGAGTTCCTATAGATGCCAATCATTCTAATCTTCAAAGGATAAAGTGAGATGCCAAAACTGTTCAGAAGCAAAAAGCTACTAGTCCCGCTCATCTAATTGGAGCTAAGTTTCATTGATATTTTGGAGTCTATAGTATGTTCTCTTCTTTTTATCCTAATGGATTTTTAGTTGCTTGGGTACAAGCAACAATTTAAGTTTGGTGTTGTGATGAGCGGATAATTTATACGCTTTTTGGCACTATTTTTAGTATGTTTTTAGTATGTTTTGGTTAGTTTTTAGTATATTTTTATTAGTTTTTATTTAAAATTCACTTTTATGGGCTTTACTATGAGTTTGTGTGTTTTTCTGTGATTTCAGGTAATTTCTGGCTGAAATTGAGGGACCTGAGCAAAAATCTGATTCAAAGGCTGAAAAAGGACTGCAGATGCTATTGGATTCTGACCTCCCTGCACTCGAAGTGGATTTTCTGGAGCTACAAAAGCCCAACTGGCACGCTCTAAATTGCGTTGAAAAGTAGACATCTTGGGCTTTCCAGCAATGTATAATAGTTCATACTTTGCCCGAGATTTGATGGCGCAAACTGGCGTTGCAAATCAGCTTCAGAATTTCCGGTGTTTAACGCCGGAACTGGCACAAAAATTGGAGTTAAACACCCAAACTGGCACAAAAGCTGGCGTTTAACTCCCGGAAAAGTCTCTACACATGAAAGCTTCAATGCTCAGCCCAAGCACACACCAAGTGGACCCCAGAAGTGGATTTTTACGTCATTTACTCATTTCTGTATACCCTAGGTTACTAGTTCACTATTAATAGGACCTTTTGACATTGTATCTAGACCTCATGACATTTTTACACGTTTCATACTGTACCTTCTACAGCATGAGTCTCTAAACCCCATGGTTGGGGGTGAGGAGCTCTGCTGTGTCTTGATGGATTAATGCAATTACTACTGTTTTTCATTCAATCACGCTTGCTTCTATTCTAAGATATCACTTGTTCCTTAACTTGATGAATGTGATGATCCGTGACACTCATCATCATTCTCACCTATGAACGTGTGCCTGACAACCACATCCGTTCTACTTTAGATTGAGTGAATATCTCTTGGATTCCTTAATCAGAATCTTCGTGGTATAAGCTAGAATTGATGGCGGCATTCAAGAGAATCCGGAAGGTCTAAACCTTGTCTGTGGTATTCTGAGTAGGATTCAAGGATTGAATGACTGTGATGAGCTTCAAACTCCTGAGGGCTGGGCGTTAGTGACAGACGCAAAAGAATCACTGGATTCTATTCCAACCTGATTAAGAACCGACAGATAACTAGCCGTGCTGTGACAGAGTGCGTTAAACATTTTCACTGAGAGGATGGGAGGTAGCCATTGACAACGGTGAAACCCTACCTACAACTTGCCATGGAAGGAGTCTTGCGTGCATGAAAAAGAAGACAGTAGGAAAGTAGAGATTCAGAAGATATAGCATCTCCAAAACCTCAACCTGTTCTCCATTACTGCAAAACAAGTATTTATTTCATGTTCTTTTACTTTTTACACTTAAATCTGAGAATTATTGATATCCTGACTAAGAGTTACAAGATAACCATAGCTTGCTTCAAGCCGACAATCTCCGTGGGATCGACCCTTACTCACGTAAGTTATTACTTGGACGACCTAGTGCACTTGCTGGTTAGTTGTGCGGAATTACAAAAGTGTGATTGCGATTTCGTGCACCAACCATTGATATAATCAACATGGCCAAACCTTAGAGGAGGAGGAGGACGTGAATCCCAACGAGGAAGACCTCAGGGGACGTCCAAAGGTCAGTAAGGAATACCCTAATGAGGAACTAAAGGAATCTGAGGCTCATACAGAGATCATAGAGATTCCCTTGGACCTCTTTTTACCATTCATGAGCTCTGATGACTATTCATCTTCTGAAGAGGATGAAGACATTATTGAAGGGCAAGTTGGCCAATATTTAGGAGCAATCATGAAGCTGAATGCCAAGCTGTTTGGTAATGAGACTTGGGAGGAAGAGCTTCCCTTGCTCACCAATGAACTGAATACATTGGTTCAGCAAAATCTAACTCAAAAGAAACAGGATCCTGGTAAATTCTTAATACCCTGTACCATAGGCACCATAACCTTTGAAAAAGCTCTGTGTGACCTGGGGTCAGGGATAAACATGATGCCCTCTCTGTAATGGAGAGACTAGGAATCTATGAGGTACAGGCTGCCAAATTCTCATTGGAGATGGTAGATAAATCTATGAAAAAGGCTTATGGACTAGTAGAGGACGTGCTAGTGAAGGTTGAAAGCCTTTACTTCCCTGCTGATTTCATAATCCTAGACACTAGGAGGGATGAGGATAAATCTATCATCCTTGGAAGACCCTTCCTAGCCACAGCAAGAGCTGTGATTAATGTTGACAGAGGAGAGTTGATCCTTCATGTGAATGAAGAATGCCTTGTAGTAAAGACTCAAGGTTCTCCATCTGTAACCATAGAGAGTAAGCATGAAGAGCTTCTCCCAATACAGAGTCAAACAGAGCCCCCACATTCAAACTCTAAGTTTGGTGTTGGGAGGCCACAACTAAACTCTAAGTTTGGTGTTGAGAGATCTCAACCATACTCTGATCATCTGTGAGGCTCCATGAGAGCTCACTATCAAGCTATTGACATTAAAGAATCGCTTATTGGGAGGCAACCCAATTTTATTTTAATTTTATCTATATTATTTTGTTTTCTTTTAGGTTGATGATCATGTGAAGTCACAAAGACAATTACAAAAATAAAGAAAAAATCAAAACAGCATTGAAAATAGCACACCCTGGAGGAATGACTTACTGGCGTTTAAACTCCAATAAGGGTAGCAAAATGAGCATTTACACGCACAATCTGGCACCTTTCTGGGCGTTTAAATGCCAGAATAGGGCACCAGATTGGCGTTTAAATGCCAGAACAGGGTAGCAAACTGGCGTTTAAACACCAGAATTGCACTCTAAGGCATTTTGAACTCCCAATTGGAGCAGGGAAGAGAATTCCTTGACCCCTCAGGATCTGTGGACCCCACAGGATCCCCACCAACGTCAACTCACTCTCTCTCCTCTTCACACCTTTTTACAACACTCTTCTCCAAATACCCTTCACCAATCACCTCCATATCTCTTCCCCAACTCCCCTTCACCAATCACTTCCTTAACTCTTTCCTAAAAATCCCCACCCACCTTCAAAATTCAAAACCACTTCCCTCCAAAGCCACCCAAACCTTTCGGCCACTCACCCCCCTTTTCCTATAAATACCCCCTTCACTCCTTCATTTACACACATCACAACCACCTTCTTCTACCCTTGCCGAACCCTATACACCCTCCATCTCCTCCATTTTTTTCTTCTTCTACATCTTTCTTTCTTCTTTTGCTCGGGACGAGCAAATATTTTAAGTTTGGTGTAGTGAAAGCATTGCTTTTTATTTTTCCATAACCATTTATCACACCTAAGGCCAGAGAAGCCTCTAGAAAAAGGAAAGGGAAGGCAACTGCCTCTACCTCTGAGTCATGGGAGATAGAGAGATTCATCTCAAAGGTCCATCAAGACCACTTCTATGAAGTTGTGGCCAAGAAGAAGGTGATCCCTGAGGTCCCTTTTAGGCTCAAAAGGGCAAATATCTGGAGATCTGACAAGAGATCCGAAGAAGAGGTTGGGAAGTTCTTGCCAACTCCATTCAACAAGTTGGAATCTTAATGGTTCAAGAGTTCTATGCAAACACATGGATCACTAGGAACCATGATCAAAGTATGAACCCAAACCCAAAGAATTGGCTTACAATGATTCGGGGAAATACTTAGATTTCAGTCCAGAAAATGTGAGGCTAGCGTTCAACTTGCTAACGATGGAAGAAAACACACGCCACTACACTAGAAGGGTCAATTTTGATCAAAGGTTGGACCAAGTCCTCATGGACATATGTGTAGAAGGAACTCAATGGAAAAGGGACTCAAGAGGCAACCTGGTTTAATTGAGAAGACTGAATCTTAAGCTTGTGGTTAGAGGATGGTTGGAGTTCATCCAACGCTCTATCATTCCCACTAGCAACCGATCTGAGGTAACTGTGGATCGGGCCATCATGATCCATAGTATCATGATTGGAGAGGAAGTAGAAGTTCATGAAATCATACCTCTAAAACTCTACAAGGTGGCTAACAAGTCTTCACCTTTGGTAAGATTAGCCTTTCCTCATCTCATATGTCACATTTGCTATTCAGCTAGGATTGTCATAGAGGGAGACATCCTCATTGAAGAAGACAAGCCCATCTCTAAGAAGAGGATGGAGCAAACTAGAGAGCCCATTCATGGCACTCAACAAGATCATGAGGAAGTCCCTGAGATACCTCAAGGGATGTATTTTCCTCCACACAATTATTGGGAGCAACTCAACACTTCTTTGGAAAGCTTGAGTTACAACATGGACCAATTAAGGGTGGAACACCAAGAGCACTCCATCATTCTCCATGAGATTAGAGAAGATCAAAGAGCTATGAGGGAGGAGCAACAAAGGCAAGGAAGAGATATAGAGGAGCTCAAGAGCACCATTGGTTCTTCAAGAGGAGGAAGACGCCACCCTCACTAAGGTGGACTCATTCCTTAATCTCCTTGTCTATTTATTTTTCTGTTTTCGGCTTTATGCTGTATGTTCTATCTATGTTTGTGTCTTCACTACATGATCATTAATTTCTAGTGTCTATGTCTTAAGGCTATGAATAACTCCATGAATCCTTCACCTCTCTTAAAATGAAAATGTGCTTATTAAAAAGAACAAGAAGTACTTGGATTTCAAATTTTATCTTGAAATAGTTTATTATTTTGATGTGTGGCAATACTTTTTGTTCTCTGAATGAATGCTTGAACAGTGCATATTTTTATCTTGTTGTTTATGAATGTTAAAGTTCTTGGCTCTTGAAAGAATGATGAACAAAGAGAAATGTTATTGATAATCTGAAAATCATGAAATTGATTCTTGAAGCAAGAAAAAGTAGTGAAAAAGAAAAAGTAGTAGCGAAAAAAAATGGCGAAAAAAAAAAGAAAAAAAAAGAAAAAGCAAAGCAGAAAAAGCCAATATCCTTTAAACCAAAAGCAAGGGTAAAAAGATCCAAGGCTTTGAGTATTAATGGATAGGAGGGCCCAAGAATAAAATCCAGGCCTAGCGGCTAAATCAAGCTGTCCCTAACCATGTGCTTGTGCATGAGGTCCAAGTGAAAAACTGAGACGATGGTTAAAGTCATGATCCAAAGCAAAAGAGTGTGCTAAGAACTCTGGACACCTCTAACTGGAGACTTTAGCAAAGCTAGTCACAATTGAAAAGGTTCACCCAGTTATATGTTGTGGCATTTATGTATCCGGTGGTAATACAGAAAACAAAGTGCTTAGGGTCACGGCCAAGACTCATAAAGTAACTGTGTTCAAGAATCAACATACTGAACTAGGAAATTAATAACACTATCTAAATTCTAGTTCCTATAGATGCCAATCATTCTGAATTTCAAAGGATAAATGAGATGCAAAAATTGTTTAGAAGCAAAAAGCTACAAGCCCGCTCATCTAATTAGGACTAAGTTTCATTGATACTTGGGATTCATTGTATATTCTCTTCTTTTTATCCTATTTGTTTTCAGTTGCTTGGGAACAAGCAACAATTTAAGTTTGGTGTTGTGATGAGCGGATAATTTATACGCTTTTTGGCATTGTTTTTATATAGTTTTTAGTATGATTTAGTATTTTAGTATATTTTTATTAGTTTTTAAGCAAAATTACACTCTGGACTTTACTATGAGTTTGTGTATTTTTCTGTGATTTCAGGTATTTTTGGCTGAAATTGAGGGACCTAAGCACAAATCTGATTAGAGGCTGAAAAAAGACTGCTGATGCTGTTGGATTCTGACTTCCCTACACTCGAAGTGGATTTTCTGGAGCTCAAAACTCAATGGCGCGCTCTCAACTGCGTTGGAAAGAAGACATCCAGGACTTTCCAGAAATATATAATAGTCCATACTTTGCTCGAGTTTGACGATGCAAACTGGCGTTCAACGCCCCTTCTCTGCCCTTTCTGGTGTCAAAAGCCAGAACTGCAAAAAGGAGTTAAACGCCCAAACGCACAAACTGGTTTAACTCAAGGAAGCCTCCACACATGTAAAGCTCAAGCTCAGCCAAGACACACCAGTGGCCCGGAAGTGGATTTCTGCACTTTACTTATTTCTGTAAACCCTAGTAGCTAGTTTCAGTATAAATAGGACTTTTACTATTGTATTTTATCTGAATATTTGGAACGTTTTCCTTAGACTTGGGGGCTGCCTTCGGCCATGCCTGGACCTTCATTCACTTATGTATTTTCAACGGTGGAGTTTTTACACACCAAGATTAAGGTGTGAAGCTCTGCTGTGCTCGAGTATTAATGCAAATACTATTATTTTCTATTCAATTCACAGCTTATTCTTGTTCTAAGATATTCATTCGCACTTCAACCTGATGAATGTGATGATCATGACACTCATCATATTCTCACTTATGAACGCGTGACTGACAACCACTTCCGTTCTACTTAAGATGTTGAGCGTGTTCTCTAGCCTCCCATTCTGAAAGATCGAG